>NC_045790.1:58053175-58213175 GCF_009873245.2 Balaenoptera musculus | reverse complement strand
AGCAATATTTACTCCAGACGTCCCCTACCCCCACTCTGGCTTAGGTTGGCTCAAGCTTTTTGGACCTACGTGAGAGTTTGCAATCTTTCTCATCCCAAATGTGCTTCTTCTTCCTAACTTTCATAGATGTTGATCCCTAATAAACACCTCGCACCCCAAAATGTCTCAGCATCTTTTTCTGGAGATTCCAAGCTACAGCTAGACATGGTTGTGTTTTCTCACTGGAGCACTGTTTTTTGTTTTCTTTTATCCAGAATCTAAGGAGCCCCTAGGACTCTAAGGTACAGAGTTTGAGACCACCACTGCACTAAGATCAGAAGTAGAAGTAGTAAGGAATCTCCAACCATTTCGTTAGTGTGCAAGGTTAATTTAGGGATGGCAGTGTGAGTCCATACAAGATTAAGTGAGGGCTGTTCATTTATCAGCCTACTGAGGACTCGCCTTAGTATATGGAGTTGGGAATATAAATACTGTATAAACCAGGCAACCCCTGACTTCTAGAGGAGCACAGTCTAGGAGAGCATAAGAGACCAGACACTGGTCTTTTTTCTCTGGAAAAAAAAGTGAAGAGTATAGGATTGAAGGAAATACAGTAGACAGGATAAAGACAGGGAGACATAGTGGAGAATGGATGGCAGAGGAGAAAGAGAAATTAACATCAGCTTAGCCTCCATAGACATCAGATAATTCATTAGAGGAGAAATTTTTTTTTCTGACTCAATCTTCATATTAGTGTTTTGAGACTAAGTTATATTTCTAATGAAAGTCATTAAATATTGCATATAAAATTGGGGAAAATGTGGAAAATAGGGAGGAAAAAACCTCTTCAGTCTCCTTAAAGAGTCTGTGAGTAACTTTCCATCTAATTCAAACACCATTTTCCTGTGTCTCCTCATTTGCTGTGTCTTTTTTAGGTTCCCCTCCCTTTTTGTTTAACCTTACTCAGCATGGATTCCATACTTCCACCCAAATGCATTAGCATTCCTTCTGTTCGGGAGAACCAGCCGTTTGCATTTCGTCTCTTTGGTTCAGGCAGGTGGGAGCAGTGTGGCCAAACCAGTACAGTCAGAGACTTGGATGAAATCTAGCTTACTGCTGGGACCCTTGTGTTATATCAAAGTGAATGCTGGCCAATGTCAGCTAAGAATACATACAAATTAAGTGCAGACATGAGGACATATCAGAGAAGAAGAATCAGCAAAACTGTAGTACTAAGGAATGTTTAGGTTAGTGAACTGATTCAAAATAATTTAAAAATAAGTCAGGTTTGAAGGAAAATAGCTTAAGTAGTAAATATAGGGGAAAAAAGACAGAGGAGGCTAGGAAAGATTAAGAAGTTAGACAAGAGAATAAACAGATTGGGAAAATGTTAAGAATTATTAACAAATAAAAAGGTAGGAAAAATAAGACAGGATAACAGAAAAACTTTTGTTGCTAAAGACTAATTTTTAGTGTACTTCAACCTACTATCTGACTTTTCTCTTACAATATACTATGAAAACAGTAGAGAAGTAATTTTTGTGTTCATTTTTAATGAGGATACTGAGGTTGAGAGAGGCTAAAAAGTCCATTGTTATAAATTGAACCTCTAGTTAGAGAAAAGGCTGAGATCTGTGTCCCATTCTTTTGAGTCTGAGCCTAAGATCTCTTCTACCCATTAGACCTTGATGAATGTCGTCTAGGACTGAGGAGGGTGAATACTGAGCTGCCAGGACCCCCATTCTTTTTACAACCCATAGAAAACTTGAAAGAAAATAAAGAACTTTGTCCTTAGAAACAAGCCATCTGTTACAGAGCAGAGCAAAACAGCTAGGCACTTGTGAGCCTCACATAAGTTCTGCCAGAGTCTGGCTGGGCAGCCTCTGTTGCAAGCTGTTTAATCTCTAATTCCTGTGAATCAGGAACAATATCAACTGGTTGATGACGAGTTTGGAGACATCTAGGGCAAAGTAAATGCAACAACAAACTCCAACTTAGCGCTAGCCAAGACCAGCTCTCCGCATTCTTTCTCTCTTGGGGGGCAGATCCTTGAAGGTTTACCATTAGCGTGATGCATGTATTACCAAGAACAGTATTCATGCCATTTAGTTTTTTGTTTTTTAATTAGTAAGAATAAGAATGATCATTCTCACCTCGAAAGAAACATACAGTAAAATCAGAGCTTGTTTTTATTTTTGTTTGCCCAACATTTTATCAATCCCTTATAATGCACCTCAGCAATATCAAGGAGTAATAATGCCTTTCTTTTATTTCTTACTCTTTGTTTTTAACTCTTCTTAGTCTCATCCAAGTTATAAAAATGCTGTTTTGAAATTATTAGAAGACATGATAAATTATTTTCGAAAGTTTTGCATTTTGCCAAAATAATAGAAGAACTCAAAGATGGGCATTTTGTGTTAAACATATGTGATCTATTTTGATGAAGTACAATGCAAAATTGCACCTGTGGATTTCCAGGCATGGTTCTGCCTCAGGGACTTTGCAATTGCTATTCCTTCTTCCTAAACATCTTTACTGTAGATATTTATCTCTCTTGCTCCCTCACTTCCTTCAAGTTTTTACTCAAATCACATGTCTTAGTTAAGTCTCTCCTAACTACCCTGTCTAAGATTCTAACCTTCCCTAACATTCTCTACTCCCTTTTTATACTTAATTTTTCCCATAGAAATCATTGAATTCTAACAAACTCTATAATTTACTTATAAGCTAGTGGTGGTAGACTAGAGGGATTGAGAACATGAACAGACACTGGAGCTAGTCTACCTGCGTTCGAGTTATGGCTCCACCTCTTACTAGCGCTGAAATCTTGAGCAAATTGCTAACTATTATCTATAAAACAGGTATGGTAATAAAGCTAACTCATCATGCTACTGTGGGGATTAGATCAATGCCTAGAGATAATAAGCACCACATAAATGTTAGTAATTAAACATTTTTTTCCTGAAATTAGAATGTATATTCCATGAAGGTGGCTGATTTTCTCTCTTTTGTTTACTAATGTATCCTCAGCAAATAGATTAGTTTCTGGCTCATAGTAAGTGTTCAATAAATATTTATTGAAGAACTGAAGGAACAATGGAAAAATGCATGGAAATGGAGCTGGTCCTTTTTGTGTACACGGATTTGAATCTATAGTTAAACCATATTTGGCTGCACACAAAAGCATTAAACTGAGTTTTAATTTCTCACCTATCTTCGCATTTTAAATTTAAAAGTCCCCCAATGTTTCTAAGGTAGAGAATTGACATATTAAACTTTTCCCTTTTTATCCAGATGTTCTGGTATCCAGGTTTGTGAGACCAAAAAAAAAAAAAAAAAAGAATAGAAAATAAAGAAAGAAAAAGAAAAGAAAAGTTATACTAGGTGAAATTGCAGAATATGTAATTCCCATAATTTCCTCAAGGGCAGAAACTCCTTTTTTATGTCTGTATATCTGGGAAAATTATTCAGCAGTAGGAGCACAGCTCCACCAGGGAAGGGAAGGGTATAACGATTGCCGGAGAAGGAGCAGGATGAGAAAGTCCAGGACGGAAGAGTTAGGCATTCAAGGTGGAAGTTAAGCAAGGGGAATAAGACAGGTACCCAGTGCATATAACTGGTATTGCAAGATAATATTTTGGTATATTTACCAATATGTTTCTCCTTCTCAGGGCTCTTCCTATGATATATTACAAAAGAAAAAAAGAGTCAAAGCTCAGCTTTTAAGTGTCAAAATAAACTTTTTTAAAAATGTGGTAGAGAGTGGTGTGAGAGAAAAAGAGATATGAGTTTCAAAAGCCTTGGTTTTTCTTTTCAAAATCCACAGCCCCGAGGAATACTGGGCGTAACATTTATGCACTAAGCAGTAGATGGGGGAAAAATACAAAGCTGGCAAGAGCTAGTTTTTCCCACCTCATCTCTCCTCTGCCTCCAGCAAGGTTATATTTCTTTAGGCTGGATGAGAGAGTTAAACCAGAGGAAAGCAAGGTTTTAGACACATGAGGAAGGGTCCTGTGCCTCTGTTTTTCCATCCTATTGAAACTTTAGAAACCCAAATAAGTCTGGGAGGACTGATGGTAGGATAGATCAGTGCCTTACTTCCTAACTGGACTTGGAGGAGGCAGCCGGCTTTGGCTGTTTCCTCTGTGCCATGCAGAGGAGTAGAGATGGCCAGAAAGATTCTGGTTCACTGTAAGGTAACCTTATTCCTGTGTCCTGAGCATGGTGTTAGGATCCTCAGAACTTTCACCACATGCCTGAGAGTGGTATAAATTCAGCCCAAAGAGCATTGGTCTATAAGGCCTTGTAGTCTGAAGAGGGACGTGTATTAACAGTGTCTTTTATTTTATGTATTACGGTACTTTAATACCAGTGTCCTTGTGGATCCTGGAGGGACTGTCCCTCGCAGGTTTAGCCAATTCCTAGAGATAGTAAGCAACTTGCTAGTCCAGATAGCCAGGTTTTCAAGTGCAGACCAACCAATCCAGAGCCCACGCTCCCAACCACCTTTCCTTTTTAAACTCTTAGACTCTACGCCACTATCCACCTATCCTAATCACCCCATGGCCAGGTACCAGACAACTAGGGAGAGTTCCTGTGTCCCAGAGCCGGCTGAAATTATTCAAACCAGCCAATCCTAGGCCTGCTTAACCTGCTTCACTCCTTTCTTCCTACAGAAACCACAATAAGATCTCTCGTCCATGGTTTTCACCTTTCCCTCTGCCTCCTGGAGACCCTAGTGCTTCCTCATGTGGCCCCCATGGCATGTGGTGTGCCTCTTCCTTTTGGAATCTGTGAGTAAACAAACTATCTTTACAATGGCAGTTATATCCTGATCTGTTGGCCTGACCATAGCTAAATAATAATAAAACCTATATTAAAACAGGAAGTACATTGAGATCAATAAGCAGAAACCAGAAGGAATGTTAAGGCCAGTGGACAGATCAAGACCAGGGACCTGTTAGTTTCTCCCCTGATACATGACACTACAGGAGCCTTCCTAAACAGAGACACAACCTGGGAATGGAGGGAAACATCCTGATTTGATGGAGAAAGCTCTAAAATCAATGAGATAATCCTGAATGTATTATGAATAAGCTGAGATGAATCTGAATTGGCTGTGATTTAGTTTTTACCACCTACCAGAAAGCAGGCCTGAAACAGAAATCAATTTAGGTTATAGAAAAGTAAAGGAAGTTATAAATCATGTACCTTTGAGCTTATAGACTGCAATTTGGATACTGGGATGGATAGAAGAAGGATTTGATATAGAAATAAAGAAAAAACAGAGTTCATCCAACTAGAGCAGAGGTTGGCAAACTTTATACCCCATGGGCCAAGTCCAACATGTTTCTGTAAATAAAGTTTTGTTGGAACAGAGCTGCATCCATTCATATACATATTATTTATGGTTGATTTCTAGCTACAAAGGCAGAGTTGAATAGCTGTGATAGAGACTATGTGTCCAACAAAGACTCAAATATTTACTATCTGGCCCTTGACAAAGAAAGTTTGCCCTGAACTAGAGTACAGTCTCAACAAAGGCTAAATTAATTTTGTGATTGTGGTCCACTGACATGCAGTTGTTTAAATTTCTCCTACTGGGAATAAGCTTGGCCTCAAAATCTAGGGTGGTTGGCCCAGTTGCAGAGGTTATGAGAAATATGAGAAATAGGCACATGAAATAGGTGGCACATTATTACAGTTGCCCTCAGAGCGCCTCATGTAATCCTTTTCATGTGTTGGGTGTCTATTTATACTTGATGATTTAATTTTATATCTGGAAAGTGTATGTTCTGAGTTATCCTTGGGCATATATCTGTATATAAGTGGTTATAGTAGCTGGGTAACCTTATCCCCTGAATTCCAGTTCTCCAAAGATGAAAGGACAGACCAGGAAATCAGGTGGGGTAGGTTTTGGTTTTGGTTTTTTCACACTTTCTGAGTGACTTTGTTCAAATCCCCTAAACCAGTGTTTTCACTGGAGGGGAGGCGATAATTTGTTCCTCCATCCCAGGGGACGTTTGGCTATATATCGGGAGACATTTTTGGTTTTCACCACTGGGGGGAGGCTGGTACTATAAGCAGGATTGAGGCAGATGGTACTCTAGGTGGATAGAGACCAAAGATGCCGCTAAGCATCCTACAGAGCGCAGGATAGCCCCAGACAAATGAAGTCTTATCCTAAGTCAGGACCTCAAAGTGACAGTAGCACTCCCATACTCACTGACGCACTATTCACCATAGCCAGGATATGGAAACTACTTAAATGTCTGTTGATGGATGAATGGATTAAAATATATGGTATATACATAGAATATTATTCAGCCTTAAAAAAGAAGGAAATCCTTCAATATGCAACAACATGGATGAAACTTGACGACATGATGCTAAGGGAAATAAGCCAGTCATACAAAGACAAATACTGCATGATTCCGCTTATATGAATTATCTAAACTAGTCGAACTCACAGAAGCAACGAATAGAATGGTGGTTTCCAGGAGCTAGGGGAAGGGGGGAAATGGAGAGTTGCTAATTAACGGGTATTAAATTTAAGTTATGCAAGATGAATAAGTTCTAGAGATCTGTTGTACAACACTGTGCCTGTAAATAACAATACCATATTGTACACTTTAAAATCTTCTGAGAAGGTAGATCTCATGTTAACTCTTCTAATAACCACAGTGAAATAAAAACAAATTATCTAGCCTACAATGTCAACAGTGCTAAGGCTGACAAAACCTGATTTAGAGATTTTTGGAGTTCAATTTCCCCCATCTACCTATGTGTCCCACCTCACACCAGTTTTTCTAAGATAAAATGAGATAATGACGTAAAAGTGTCCATAATACTAAATAACAAATATATTCTATTCTCATTATTCATTGTAAATAATAATTTACTATAATAATATTCATTGTCAAATACTAAGTATCCCTGCTAACATGGTAAATAGGCCACAACTTGCTCTATTACCAGATTATTCCATTTTACTGGAGATAGTCCTAATAGCTCATACCAAAATTGACCTGTGTTCTCACAGCTCAGGGAACATGACTCCATTTTAGCATTTACTACATTGTATTATTTATGTATCTTCTTATATATACTATTTTTCTCCTTGAGAGTCTGGATTGCACCTCACTTCCCATGGTGCTAGCCTGAAATCAATGCTTAATAAATAGTAGGAGTAGGTTATTTGAAACGTCCAGTTATGTATGGATGTCAGTTGTTGAAACCATCATATCACTTAGGAATGCTCTCAGCTGCAAGTCACTGCAAACTTGACTTACATTGTCCCCAAGGAAGGGAGGGGTTGGATGTAGATTGTCGCAGACCCAACAGTGTGAGACTTGAGATGTAAGCACTAACATCTCTCAGTTCTTTGGCCTTTTCATTTTAGCTCTAGGTATCACTGACCACGCTCAAGGTAGAAAGTAGAGGAAGTGAGGGGCATTGCTTAGGCTGCATCTATCCTTTAATTTCAGTAAACAATAACTTTCCTAGAAGCTTCCCTGATTGAATTTTGCATATATGTCATGATCTGGAAGTGGCTTACATACAAACCCCTCTCTGCAAAAAAGGCTGGGAAAGTATGTGCATTTCCAGTCTCTATATTGGAATGTTCAAGGGAGAAGGGGGCTGACAATGGTTTTGGGGACCATCCACACTAGATTCCTTAGGTAGTAAGGGCATAGTAGTCATTTTGAAATAAACATGCTATTCATGGAGCTGGGAATTAAGAAGGAGAGTTAGACATTTAAACTACTTACAGATATCTGAGAGATAATACTGATATCAGTTAAAGATGAAAGCTCCCTCTAATTTTATATTCCCATTAAACACAAAATGAGTCCCAAAAGGTTTACTGTAAAGCATATCAAATACCAAGAGTGCAGAAATGTTCAATTTTACTTTTTTTAAAAGTATCAATATGTTTATCATCTGTTACTTTAAATAAAATCATTAATAAAGAGGAAGTAGCAAACCTTTGTCATTTCGGGGGATTCTAATATATAATCCCTTCACCCATTTGGAGGTAACAGCCCACGGATATAGCATTGAAGGGGATGGTGTCTTTCCTCCATTGTAGAACCTGAACAGGAAAGATGCTCCGTCTCTCTATGGCTTCATAGCAGGGCACAAGCAGCCACAAGACCTTGTCTCTGCCAGCTGGGCCTTCTTACCTGGGGCCTTGAGTTCCTTAACGAAAAGAGGCGTAGGAATTATTCCTGGTAGCTGTGAGAGTGACCAGGAGCAGTGGGGATCTGCAGCAGTGAAAGGCTTTCCTTGCCAGAGAGTTCCTGTTAAAATATCTTTGATGTGTTTGTTGTGTTCTTTCCAAAAAAAAAAAAGAAAGAAAAAATTCCTTTTTTTGTTTAAAATATCCAAAATCAGCTGTAGGTTTGCAAACAAGACCCTTGACTGATAGCGTAAGTGTTGGTAAATAAGCATATTTCTACTCACAAAGTTAAGGTCAAATAGAGTTTATGAAGTTGTATGACAAAAATAGGTTTGCATCATATTTTTTTTCTACTTGCAAACTAAAGGTAAGATTGTTAGGAAGAAGTAGACAAAAGACCCCAGATAGAAGAATGGAAATATAAATAGTCTCCAAGCTGGCATTTTGGAATTTGAGGCTTGTATAGTGTGAACAAAACAAACTCCTGCTGCTTCCACAAATTCTTCGAACAATTTCCCCCTTAATTCCTTATCCAGCAGTGGGTTTGTCTATTAACTACTTTCATGTACAAAATGTATTTCCGTGGTTCCTTTCATTAAATTTTTCCCTTGTTATTACCAGTTGAGAAATTAATGCGAACAGACTCTCCCGTCCAACCATAGCAAATACGTAAAACCAAAAAGAGCAGCTTTGATAAAACTAGCATAGATGGAGCTAGGACTTCAAGAATCAGAGCTAACACACACAGTGATGATGGAAACATCTTATCCACATCTGATTTGCTCACATATAGTTATTTAGATAGCAAATAACACATTCCTGGATAGGGAGCCTCCAATGTGATTTCAATCTCATAGTCCAAGTAAATATGAAATGACTGCCAGCCCAGCAGACATAAATCTCTACTATCTGATTTTCATCACAGTCTCTGCATTGGGGAAAATGTGAGTGAAAAGGCATTTTCTCCTACCTTGTTTAGTACACAACTACATGGTTTAAAGAAGATAAGAATTTCAAATTGTTAGAATAACATTACTCAAATGATTCTGTGAGAAACTAAAACATTCCCATTTCTGCAAACGTAGGCACAGAAAAAAAAAAGAAAAAGAAACAGTAGGAATGAAAAATGTTAATTGTTTCATGTTCTTTAATTTTGGGCTTAATGACCACAGGCTGTGTGCCACTAGTAAAATACTCATTTGGAGAAAAAGACTGTTGCATGACATATTTCCAATTAAGGACAATTTAAACTAATTCTAAGAAAACTCTTACATACTGAGCATGCCATAAACTAAGCAATCCACTTAGAAACCAAATGAACATGTATGAGCCATGTGGGTGAGTTATGATTGCCCTGGGGGGTCCTAGTTTTACTTTTCCTTGTCCTTGTAGGATTAAATAATTGTTGTGACATAGCTAATTGACAAACTGCTATAGCAGTCCAATCAGGCCTCTGGGTTCAAAGAAATTCTATTGCTGTGAAAATACTCAGCCATCTGAGTAACAGGAAGTGTCCATAGGGGCGTTTGCTAACTCATTCATCACCCCCAAGACGCTGATCTCTGCTAACCCGTTTGCCTCACACTAGCACCTGTTTATGTCCTTGGCCCCAAGATAGAAGGCTCGTCACTTAACCAGTTGCTCCGTGCCAGATTTTCAGTCACCTCTTCTCTTTGCTCTGCTGTAAATTCATCTGTTTCTTAAACCTTCCCAGAGCACATCCAATCCATTCAGCATCGTTCCCTGGGAATATCTTTGCTTATGGCAGCAGTGGGTGGAGGAAAGGTCTTGCTACTATTTTATGAATGTATCGTAATGCTTTCTTTTCCAGGGGATGGGAAATTCCTTAAGGACAGGGCCCATCTCTTCTTTCTTCTTCACTTCCCAGGATGACACAGCAGGAATATAGAGAATATAGCCTAGTAGGGAAAAATTGTTTTGCTAAGACAATCATTCCTACTTTCTATTTCTAGTTGCCCAAAGGCTTAGCCAGGTTGCTCCCTGCTATTCGATGAGAAGTATTCCCTCCATCTCTCTGCCTATTTCCTCACATGTTAGAAAAATTTACAACTTTGACAGGCATTTGGGACTATTCACTCTTGGAGGTTTCCAACTGTTAGCAGAGAGGAAGCCATTTCTTCAAACTAATTCTTATCTGTAATCCTGATAAAGCACTAAACACAAATTCCAGTTGTTCTTTAATTGTGTGTTTATATGTTTAACAGCCACAAGGGCTGGGCCCATGTTTTTTGTTTACCTTTGCGTCTCAAACATTAGCCTAGAAACTAGTGTGTTGTAGACACTGTATATTCATATATTCAGCAAATACAGTGAATATCCACTAAGTGCCAGCACTTGTCAAGGTGTTGGGAAGACAGTAGTGAACAAAAGATGCATATATTCCCGACTTCTTGGGATTAGATTGTGGCTTATAAAAGAGTAAGGGCTAAGACTAAGCAATGCTTACTCTGTTCCTGATACTTTTTTAGGAACATTACATACATTTTTGACATTTAATCTTCGTACTAACCTTTAAGTGAGGTACTATTAAATATCCCCAGTTTTCAGATGTGGCAACTGGTATGCTTTGTTGAATAAATAATACGTATGTAACAAATATGTTATAATATATTTTATTATACCATAATATATAGCACATATTTATTAAGTGATGTAACATACATATACATAAATGCATACTATAACATATAACATATAGCATATGCTATACATAATACACATAAATATATATTTATGCATGTGTAAATATGCACATATATGCATATATAAAAACAAATACATATGTACACATATACATATATAACATTGATAAAGATGTTGCCGCTCTAGTTTACATGTTTGGCGGCTAAATCCTGCTGGGCTGTCCCTTTGTCCTCACCCACCTTCCCCACATCTCCTGAGGTACCTCCTCAGAGCTCAGTTTGAAAACCACTCATCTAGCCTTAGCTTTTCATTTTATATGTGGAGATGCTAAGATTCAGATAGGGAAAGTGACTTATTTAAGGTCTCACAACTAATTAATGGCTGAGCCAAGGCTAGAACTCTCCAATTTTCAGATGAAAAAATTGAAGCTCAGGGATGTTATCACTTATTAAAGAGCTCACAGGCAGTAAGTGGTGAAACTACAATTAAATTATGATTTGCCTCATTCTTTCCTGTGTTTATTTCTCTAAGCTCCTGACACGCTGGCCTCAACTTTCCTCTATAGATGTATTCGGGCATCCTGCAGTCCAAGACTCTCTGGTCTCAGTTTGTTATCCCCCAAATAGACTGGCAACCTGCTCTCACACACTCTTCCTTTTTATTTTGTTAACCTCTTTTCTTGCCCAGAATGTGCTTTCCTTCTTCTCCATGTGCCAAGCTCCTAGTCATCCTGCAAGAACCAGCACAAATATCACTTTCTTTTGAAGCCTTTTCAATGCTCCATACCCTGATCCCATTACCTCTTCCATGTGTTCAAGGCCAGCTTCATGGCTGTTCAGTCCAAGGGACCTGCGCTTGGTTTAATGCCTTTTGAAATTCTTAAGAATTTATGAACAAGAACCCTGCATTTTCTTTTCTTTTTTCTATTTTTAATAGTATTTATTGTTTTCTTTCTAATTCTATAAGCAATACATTTTCGTAACAGACAACTAGAAATGCATAAAAACGTAAAGTAAAAAATAACATTCACCCAATAATCCCCCCCCACAGAGATAACCCATTAGCATTTTGACACATTTCCTCCCAGTGTCTACATATTGTTTTATAACTGAAGTATAATTTTCCTACAACACTATGTTAGTTCCAGGCACACAAAATAGTGATTTGACATTTCTATACATTACAAAATGATCACCATGATAAGTCTAGTTACCATCTGTCACCATTCAAAGATATTACAATATAATTGCCTATATTCACCATGCTATACATTTCATCCCCCTAACTCATTTATTTTGTAACTAGAAGTTTGTAGCTCTTAATCTCCCTCACCTATTTCACCCATCCTCCTACTCCCCCCTCCACTCTGGCAGCCGCCTATTTATTCTCTGTATCTACGTGCCTGTTTCTGTTTAGTTATGTTTGTTCATTTGTTTTGTTTTTTAGAGTCTACATGTAAGTGAAATCATACAGTATTTGTCTTCCTCGGAGTTATTTCACTTAGCATATACTCTCTAGGTCCATCTGTGTTATTTGAAATGGTAAGATTTCATTCTTTTTTTTTGGCCAGCTAATATTTCTTGTGTGTGTGTGTGTGTGTGTGTGTGTGTGTGTGTGTGTATACACACCACATCTTCTTTATCCACTCATCTATTGATGGACACTTAGGTTGCTTCTATATTTTTCTATCTTGGCTATTTAAATAATGCTGCAATGAACACAGGGGTGAATATATCTTTTCAAAGTAGTGTTTTTGTTTTCTTAGGAAAAATACCCAGAAGTGGAATTGCTGGATTGCATGATAGTTCTCTTTTTAAATTTTTGAGGAATCTCCACACTGTTTTCCATAGTGGTTGCACCAATTTACATTTCCACCAACAATGCACAAGGGTTCCCTTTTCTCCACATCCTCGCCAACACTTGTTATTTGTAGTCTTTTTGATAATAATAGCCATTCTAACAGGTGTAAGGTGATATCTCATTGTGGTTTTGATTTGCATTTCTCTGATGATTAGCAATGTTGCACATCTTTTCATGTGTCTGTTGGCCATCTCTGTGTCTTCTTTGGAAGAATGTCTATTCAGGTCCTCCTCAGTTTTTAATTGGGTGGTTTGTGTTTTTGATGTTGTTATATGAGTTCTTTGCATATTTTGGATATCAACCCTTTATCAGATATACCATTTGCAAATATCTTCTCCCATTCGGTAGGTGATCTTTTTGTTTTGTTGATATTTCCTTTGCTGTGCAAAAGCTTTTTAGTTTGATGTAGCACCATTGGTTTATTTTAGCTTTTGTTTGTTTGAAAAGACATAACCAAAAAAATATTGCTAAGGCTAATGTCAAAGAGCATACTGTCTATATTTTCTTCCAGGAGTTTTATGTTTTCCAGTCTTACATTTAAGTCTTTGATCCATTTTGAGTTTATTTTTGTGTGTGGTATGAGAAAGTAGTCCAGTTTGATTCTTTTGCATGTAGCTGTCCAGTTTTCCCAACATCATTTATTGAAGATGCTGTCTTTCCCCACTGTATATTCTTGACTCCTTTGTCATAGATTGATTGACCTTGTAAGTGTGGACTTATTTCTGGACTCCCTATTCTATTCTATTCTAATAAAAATGTGTCTTTTTTATTCCATATTGTTTTGATTACTGTAGCTTTGTAGTACAGCTTGAAATCAGGGAGTTTTTTGATAGGAATTTCATTGACTTTTTAGATTTTCTCAAGTAGTATGGACATTTTAACAGTATTAATTCTTCCAATCTGTGAGCATGGTATATTTTTCCACTTGTTTTTGTTGTCTTCATTTTCTTTCATCAGTGTCTTAGAGATTTTCCAGGACAAATCTTTTACCTCCTTGGTTAGATTTATTCCTAGGTATTTTATTATTTTTTATTTAATTGTAAATGGGATTATTTTCTTAATTTCTCTTTCTGCTAGTTCGTTGTTAGTATATAGAAATGCAGTAGATTTCTGTATATTAATTTTTTATCCTGCAACTTTACTGAATTCATTGATGAGTTCTAATAGTTTTTTGGTAGTATCTTTGGGATTTTCTATATATAGTACCATGCCATCTGCAAACAGTGACAGTTTTACTTCTTCCTTTCCAATTTGGATTTCTTTTATTTCTTTTTCTTGCTTGACTGATCGCTGTAGCTAAGGGCCCTGCATTTTCATTTTGCACTGGACCCTGAAACTTATGTAGCCACTCCTGCATGTGTTTATTCTGTGATATGTTATGTAGATGACTATTATAGTAGGTAACACATTGAGAAATAACTTTTCTCCTCTGATGGATTATGAGCTCCTTGAAGCCAGGGACTTGTCTTATTTATCATTGTATCCTCAGTACTAATGTACCAGTGATGAAGTCCAAGGCTCAGTAATGCCCTCCTCCCCATTCCATAATACTCTCCTAACTGGGAGAAAGTGTTTGACTTCTAGGGAAGTGCTTGGCCTCTAGGCAGTCTGAATATCCACTCCAGGATGTGGATCCTTACCTTCCCAATGTTGAAACTATTAGCACTTATATTCCAGAAACACATAGAAGGCATGTGCCTATTTCTCCTGCTTTGATTGGTTTCCGAAATACATATACTGAGGAGAATAGGAAACATTTTAGTTGCATAGATGAGGTGAGAATGTTATGAAGCAAAAGGAACTGACATTCTACTAGGTGGGGATTTGGTTCAGGGATAGGATTGTGATATGATCATATCGACTTTTTTTTTTTTAATTTATTTTATTTATTTATTTTTGGCTGTGTTGGGTCTTCGTTGCCATGCATGGGCTTTCTCTAGCTGCAGCAAGTGGGGGCTACTCTTCATTGTGGTGTGTGGGCTTCTCATTGTGGTGGCTTCTCTCATTGCAGAGCACAGGCTCTAGGTGCGCAGGCTTCAGTAGTTGTGGCACGTAGGCTCAGTAGTTGTGGCTCATGGGCTTAGTTGCTCCACGACAGGTGGGATCTTCCTGGACCAGGGCTTGAACCCATGTCGCCTGCATCAGCAGGCGGATTCTTAACCACTGCGCCACCAGGGAAGCCCATATCGACTTCTTTAACCAGTGATATTCCTGAAGATTATGACTGACCAAAAGTTAAAGTGACTGTACAAGGCAGACTTTACTAAATAAGTCTCCTTTGCTATATAATTAGCAAATCAATATCTGGTCATTTTTTTTCCATTGTTTAGTACATAGAGGTTTCACATTTCATTTAGAAATAGAAAGAGGGACTGAAAGAGGTAAACTAGTGTTAGAGGAAGGAACAGGTTAGAAGGCAGAGATATGATCACAGTGCTATTATCACCTTGGCTTTATTAATAATCCCAGGCAAGAAAGAGGAGTCCAGATTGAGTAACAGAGATGACAGCAAGGTCAGCTTGATAGAGGATGCAGCACTTAGTAAGCTTCAAGGATCATGTTAGCTGAGCACCTACACCTCAGTGTGATGAGTACTACATAGAGATTTTGCTTTCAGTGTCATGCCCGATTCATTGAACATTTGTTCCAGGCCTCATACTAGGGGCTGAGAACAAAGAGATAAGGAAAACATAGGCTTGTTCCTCAAAAAGCAGTAGTGTATGTAGGTGGTTAAGAGCTGAGAGGCGGGTTCCAAACTTGGCTTGGCCACTTTCTGGCTGAGAAATCTTAGGCTAGTTACTTAATCACTCTGTGCCTGTTTCCTCATCTGTATGATTAAATAGTTCTGTTGCTTACTACAAAAATTTCCTGTGAGCATTAATGTGAGTTAATACATAAAAGTGACTTAGAGTAAAATGCTAACAACATATAAACAATACATAAATATTCTTAGACAGGTATAATCTGGTAGGGAAGACATATGTTACAAGACAACTTTAACGTGAGGGGGTTGAAGCCAAATTCCTGAAGTCTGGAGTGACACACTTTGATTGGCAAATTAAACACCAAACTCAGGTTTAGCAGCGATGGTTGTGGATCACATAATTATGACACAAAATGGATACCTTAATAGACTTAATCTCTGGAAGCTTTCAAATCACATATGATGTGGTTTTTAGCAGAGGACCCAGTTGCTACCTTTCCCATCGTGTGTGTACTTGGCGGTAGGGAGGGATTTCTCTTACTCTTATATCACCTTGTGACATTTTCTATTTCAATAAATATCAACAGATACCAAAGGTCTGAAACAGAAAAAGGAGGGAATTGTCATTACTAAATTTCTTCACTGGCTCTCTAATGTCTTACAGCATATGTAGCTACACTGTGGCAAGAACCATGTCCTAGAAGCAGTTTAAGTCTCCATATTACTAGTGAGAGAGGTCACCCTGGCTGGGCCAGTTTCCTCCAAAGGATGAGGCATGTGGACAGCAGACAGAGTGCCATGGCCCAGCCATGAAATGTTTCTGTTGTTTATGAGTTAATCTGAACTGTTCATGAATGAAAATGCTGTTGGTCCTCTGAGTCTAGTTTTTCTTTCTCATCTCTTCTTTCCTTTTCAAGACAGCCAGCTTTCCAGTAAAATTCACATCCTAGATAAGACCCTTGCTGCACAGGCAAGATAGCAGACATCAAGGCTCACAGACGATGTAAGTTATGACCAAATCAAAACCGCTTCTCTGTGTCCTGTCTGACAGAGATATGACATTTATATTAATATTTGGCTATGTTTCCCAATTAGTGATTGATGAACTAGAGCTCATTTTCTTAGTGAGGTGATGTAATTCTCCCTCTTTAGATGATATTTATATTGTAAATCTTTTAGAGGGCAGGAATGCTATATTCTCGCCATGTAATACTATCTCAAAGTGGGCCTATAGTGAGAGGAAGTTTTTTTTTTTTTAATAGAATCTGAGAAATAGTGCATTTCATATAAAAATAGTGCGTTTCATATAACATTTTAAAACAGATTGAGTGGGACACTGCCAGATAACTAGTTACTGCAGGAGTGGGAAGTGATTAACTTTGCGGGCCCTTTCAAGTCCCCAGGGTTCCTTGTGTTGAGCTGTGGCTATAACGTGGTAAATACAGTAACAGGGAGCCCTGGACTCTCAGGTCATAAATGCTTTGCAAATAATTAGATATTCTTTCTCTGTAGAGCCTCATAATTCCCTTAAATGGATTTCATTTAATTTTTTTCCTAAAATAAAGTATTTCTATTTAAAGGCAACTTCAAAACTCAAAGGCTTTCATTTTGTCCACCTTAAACCCATTTTAATAGGTCAGAATTCTAAGCAGAGAGGCACTATTTGGAAAAAAATTCCTTAAATTTCTTTAACAAGAGATGGATCCAGTTTTCACTTAACTCTGAAAAAAAAGGCATTATCTGTTTCCCTTGATTAAATTTTCCTTTATTTCAAGTCTTAAAAACAGCATTTATATTGCTGGGCTTGCAAAGATTTTTCTAGATTGTCTTAGTACCATTTATATATATTATTCCACTGTTTGTGCAGCCACAGAAGTAATGTGATTTTCCTTTGGGCTTTCTCCCTACTTTAGCTTCAGCCAAAAATGAAGTGCTAATCCCACATTTTGGGCAGACATCTTGCCTGCTCCTAGAATCCTCAACCGCCAGCCTGTATTATCAGAGAGGTTTTAAAATGTGTCTCTACAGGCACAGGCTACAGAGTAGAAAATGGATTGTGAAAAATCCAGGAATATCAAGGACTGTTTTCCTCTCCATATTTGAAAGTACATGTCTTTTAAGCAGAGATGAGGAAGCACTCTTTTCTCAGCTCCCTACCAGCATTATACCACATTATGCCTAAATCTTGGTGAACATTTATCTGCCACTACCTGAAAGTAATATCTTCAACAACAACAACAACAACAACAACACCACAATGTGTGTGTTTTCAGCAAAATATAGCTGCTCTACTTCATGTTGCTTTGGGTCAAAAGCACCTTCCCTATACCACCCTCCTCCCCTTCCTCACTGAGTTCACATATTTGGATTTTCAAATGTAAGGGAGAATTTCTACATAATCAAAAGTGAAGCTCAAGTCTTATAGAAATAACCTAAGACCACCCAAATGATAACAAACAGAGGCTATTAATTCAGAACTCTCTGAAGCAGTCAGCTGCCACCATTTGTGTTCGACAATGACTCAATGGCAGGCAAGGGAGTGGGAAAGCTTTCTAGTGAAAAAGGAGGTTTCAGGTATGCTCTGATTGGAGTTTGTTTATATGCAAAACTGGAGGCAGCTAACTAGAAGTGGGTATCTTATGTGGTTGATTGGGGAGCATATTTGACTTTCTTTGGTTGATCCTGAAATGTAGGGATGAGGTGGGAGAGGGAAAGCAAAGTTGGCAGTCCTTGACCAAGTCCTTATTATTCTGGGCCAATTGCTGCAGACATTGTGGGTTGACTTCCTGGGCTTCTTATTTAGGTCAGAGTTTATGTCATATATGATTTGGCCATTGTCTATCTGTGTATTCACTCTCTCAGTCTAGATAAAGGACTCAGCTGACAGTGAAGGTGTAGAGCTGTGCTGTCCAGTACAGTAGCCTCTAGTTTTGTATGGCTATTGTGCATTTGAAATGTAGCTAATTTGAAATGAGATGTGCTGTAAATGTACAATGCACACTGAATTTCAGAGCCTCCTTATGAAAAAAAAAAAGAGAGAAAAATAACAGTGATATTTTAATATTGAGCATGTGTTAAATGATAATATTGGGGATATATTAGGTTGAATGAAATATATTACTAAGATTAATTTCACCTCTTTCTTTTTACTTTTTTTATAGTGCCCAGGAGAAAAATTTGTAATTTCATAGGTAGGTCACATTTGTGGCTTCCATTGTATTCCTCTTGGACAGCACTGGAATAGAGGGTTGACATATTAAAGTCTCGGGAGTGAGGGTGATGTTGTCCCTGAGAAATCCTTTACAAATGCTCACATAGTATACATTTTCCATAACCAGGACAAAGCAGTTTGTAGTGAGAAGGCCCTTTTTGGACTCAGGAGCTAAGGAGAAAAGACTCACCTGTTCAAAATCTTACTATTTAAAAATTTCATAGGATTGGCTCTACATATCTTTGGGGAGAGGCTGCATTTTGGTTCAGGAAATCCTTTTAAGGTACCTTTAGATTATATAAATATCAAATAATAGAAGAAGGGGATTGAATGGAGGAATCCCTAACTGGTATTAAAAACTGAAAAAGTTGCTTTCCTGAATTGATGAAATTATTGTGGGGTTAAGATTTTTCTCTTTTCTAGAGAGATAAGCTTGCGGCCAAACACGAGAAGAGGAGCCTGGGATTCAGGAAAGAGTTAGCTGAGCACAGTATCTATATTTCTGAGGATGAGGGTGGCCTAGAATTAGAACGTGGCTGTCATCTGAAAGCTAAGGGGGAAGCTGGCTCTAGGGGACCCCTTATGGTGGAACTTGAGGAGAAATAATGTCTAATAACCAATTTTAAGATCTTCTCCCTTTCTGTCTTGGAACTTCTTTTTTTTTTTTTTTTATTCTGAAGTCTGTAACAAAGTCAGATATTGGAGTTGGTTAGGCTCTTCCTCAGGGAAGTGGAAGGAAGGACTGCATCCATATTTTGGGTGGGTGAAGCACATGTATCAAATCCTCCACTTTCATCCTCCTCCTTTGTAATGCTGTTTGTTTAGAAACAAGCATTTAAAAGAAGACATCCCATTTTAATACTGTAAGACTATTACCCACTATTGTCTTCTGTGAATCTTTCTTCTATTGGCTCAAGAATGAAAAACTGTAGCAAGTCTCCAAGGGTTCATACTGTTGAAAGGGTTGCTGTAGATTAAAAATAGCATGGCAGTTTATCTTGGGTTGCTGGGTATTGGTTTACTTTTCTCACAAAAACAGGCTTTAATTACAGAGCGAAGAATAAACTGGACTTGCTTGCTCCTCGGAACGACTGACATTTCAGTCTTTCCCACAAAATTCTTGTTGATGTTGATGTAAGAGAAAGAGAAGAGTCAGAATACAAAGGAGCTTCGTGTTACCAGCAGTTGGGAAAGCATCTTTTGTCTTCCCAGCTTAGCGGTTTTGATATGGAAGTCAGTGCGAGAGAATGAATATCAAACACAACATTGTCATTTTCACAATCTCTTTTGTGACTATACTTTAGAAAACACCCACAGTAAGACAACTGAAGTGTTTTTTTTGTTTGTTTGTTTGTTTGTTTTGAGCTGCTGGAAGAAAAAGAAAAGAAAACTGCCCAAATCCCAAATTCATGCTTAGGAAAAGATATTATTTACAATAATTATACTGCATTTTCCACACATGTTGAAAGACAGATGATGATTTAACATTCAAAAGGGAGAGGAAAAAAACCTCATTAGGAATAATTGGTAACACATAAACCCCTCTGTGAATGCAGTTCGGGTTTAATTAAAATGCATATGCAGTGATATATTTCAAAAGAAGAGAAAGTACTGGATATTTAGGACGAAAGGTGTCAGGGATTCTTTTCCCACCCCAGTGAGGGGCTTCATAACATACCTGAGAGAAATATTCCTTGCGTGTAGGTAAACATCTGCTATTAGCTAGATAAAGAAGGTAGACAGCAAACGGTACCATGTAAAAAGAAAGAGATCCATCTGAAAACAATTCTTAGGTATACAGGTAAAGAGATAACATTAGGAGCAACCATCAGAGAGGCAGTGCAAATGGACAGATTTTGGTGAAGAAATACACATAGCTAGAAATATTTTCTGATTTATATTACGAATGCCAGCCTTTCAGGTTATTGGCTAGTGCTCTTACTTTTTTTTTGTATTGTCACAGCTAGTCCCAGTAAGATGGAGTGAAAAGAGAGAGAGACAGCAAGAGAGAGAGAGAGACAGAGACAGAGAGAGAATATCTTTCATTGATTCCAAAGAATACAAAAGCATGAAATTTTATTTAAATATTACTTTCCAAAATGAGAAGAAAATTAAATCAAACAGGATATTTAAGAAAATAAAAAGGCAATGTGAAAAATCTCTAAAGTCCACACGATTTCTTAGCATTCCTCAAGAGAGTGTGATATTGGTAGGGAGATAAGAGGACTCCAAAACAAGAATTCACTCACAGTCAGCTTAAGCTGGTTCTTGGCACCCTTAAATCCTCATCATTCTCAAGTGTGCAGAAGGAATGCTTTAAATAACTCGTGAAAATGGCGAAGTAGAATTTCAGATTTCAAAACATTTCAGTGAGAAGCAACCCAAAGGAACAGCTCAAAATCATCATTCTCTAGCAGTATTTCCCCTGAGATCTGTGGCAGTATGGTAGGATACAACCCAAAGCAAATGAGACACATGTACTCCTGCTTTTTAAAGACTGCACCAATTATTACTTCCTTTTTAAATTGTGAAACTAAGTCAAGTGTCCTATTATGAACTGGTAAAACAAAACTCTGAAGATAAATAAACTTATTTTTATAAATAGTAGGACAGTAGCAATGTTTACAAGATATCCAATGGTAAGACCCATTTTAATGACAAATTTCTATAGGAAACTTGGTAGTGCTAGAATTATGTTAACTAATCATTAATCTATAAGACATTATAGTTATTCAGTATGCACTTCAGAGACATTATTTATTTATAGGTAGGTTAAAAAATGAAACAAATTGTTGAGATAACGTGTTCACTGCTTTAGGGTAATTTGAGAAAATGGCTATAATCCAAAATAGTATTGATTATCTGACTTTTCCTAGGTCAGCTGATCTCAGAAAGTGTGACTCCCAGATTCTGTCTGTCATTACAACAGAATTAACTGGATGAACCTGAGCCTCTATTACAAGTGGGAAATCCATGAGGGAAAGTCAGAACTAACTCATTCTGCGAAGGTAAGTTGAATTTTCACTGTCTGGAATAGAGCCATGGGTCTGAATTCACAGATGCTGTGGTACTGTTATGATTACTCAACTCCCTAGGTTATAGTGGCTCAAATTCCGCCACTGACATTTTAACCTGTGTCCCAACTGTTTTATTTGTCATTTTGCCACCTGTGCACTCAGACCAAAACAGGCGGGATGGCTAGAAGCCATAATATTGATGGCTGAAGTAAAAAAAGTCATGAAATTCCACTGGGCTGCCGGTGGAAAGAGTTCCTATCTCTGAATTCATCTCAAGGAATTAACTATCTTCTCAATGAAGAGTTTTAACTATACCCTTAAAATATACACTTTCCTACAATAGACTTATTTTTGCTACCAGTCACTGTTTTAACAAATGCGGTCTCTTTTCATCTGTAAGCAGCATTAACCACCTGAGAAGACACATTTGCTGTAATTCCTTGAACTTTGTATACTTAAGCTTGTGACCTAATCAATGGATTATAGATGCTTACTTAGATAAGATACCTGATCAGATTAGAGCAAAACAATTTCTCTCTGATTCAACACTATATAATTCGTATCATCATTTTTTTAATAATATATGGTGAATGGAGAAAAATATAAAGGGAAATAAGATTGGGGAGGCCTTATTTTGACTTGTATCTTATGTATGACGTTTTGGAATATATAAACCTCTAATAAGAAAAAGGATCTTGGAGTCTGATCAAAATATGAAAACATTTATGGTTTCTTATATAAGACTAACTAGCAAAGTTGGCTCAGTTGCAATGCATACAGTAGGAATAAGGTAAGTGAAATTCATCCTCTACACTATCTTAAGGGTGTATAACAAAATCCAGCAACAGAGAACATCTTGGTAGCGATAAACATTATAACTGCTCCCTGTTAAATTTACTTTTTTTCCCCAGAAAAAATAGAAAGGTATTTTGTAAAAGAGGAAATTTTATGATGAAGGTCTTCTATTACTTTGGGCGGTCTTGAGCAAAGCACCTTACCTCACTGGACCTCAACTTCCATATCTACAAAGCAAAAGAAATTTCCCTGTTTGTCTCTGAGTTTCCTTTTAGCAGGGAGAGCCCTTGATTCCAAGCCGTTGATTCCAAATTTCCAATATAGTATCATACTGCAGAGAAAACAATAAGCACATATAAGATATTAAAATAATACTAATGCTTTATCTCCTTGTGACTTAGCCATTGTCTCTGACAGTGGATACATGGCATTCTGCGTGTATATCATAGATACTTCTAATTGCTACTTCCTGTGACAGAAAATGGAATCTCTTAAGGCTATCTTTAAATTCAATTATTTATCCTTGGTAAATAAAACAGAGGTTGGTATAGGTGGTTATTCTTTGTCAGAAGTAGGTATCAAATCTATCTTTTGGTAAAAAGTCAATGGTCTAGGAACTGGTTCTGCATCCATAGGCTAAACTAAGAGATGGTTTTGTTTCAGTGACACTTAGTATCCTGAATTAAAACTTAGATTACTCTGTATTTGGAATACTTATCAACATACTAACTGCATATAAAATCATGCTGAGAATGTGCAGAGATTTCAGCCAAGACTAATTTTCATTGCATGATTTTTTTCCTTTTTGTTGAAATTCTTTGAAGATTCTAAATTGGCTCTACCTCCTATAGCACAGTTAGCATGTGTTCATGAGGTCAGAAGGGATACCATCCCTAGCCCTGCCCTTCAAAGCTAGTAAATATCAGAGCCAAAATGAAGTTAGCTAAGGTTTGAGTGGTAAAGGGACTGACTGAGATAATCATTTTGTGTTTGTTGTAAGAAGCAATTCTAGTATAATTCTCTGAATGGTATACTGGCTAGAAAATAAGTAGCTAGCTTTCTGGAAATTGCAAGCAGGGCTGCCTTTGCAAAGCCTGTAATGGGAAAGCGAATGAATAGATTTTTTAATGACACTTTTAATGACCATTTCTGCACAGTTCCATAACCCCCATACCATGAATTTAAGCCAAGGAAAACTGATATTTCTACCTTAAGCAAGCTCTATCACTTTGCTGTATAGCAGAAATTAACACAACATTGTAAATCAACTATACTTCAATTTTAAAAATTGATTAAAAATAAAAAGCTCTACATATTGGCAAAACTCTTCTTGGAACCATGACATCTTTTTGCCCCTTTTGAAAAAGGAAAGAAAAAAGCAACCTACTAGCTGTACTCTAGGAGAATAAATCATGATCTGATTACATAGTTTAGCTGGCAAATAAATTTGTGAATTTTCCAACATTTTTAAAAGTACCTGTGTTGAAGTGCTGAACTCCTGCCCCTGGTGAAGCTTTTAGGGCCTTTTTGAGACACACAGATACAGAGAGAAAATATGTAGAATAATGAGAATCATTTTCATGATATTTAGTGATATCTGCTCTCAGAATTCTATTAATTTAAGAGAATGACTTGCAACTGTTACTGCATTAAGAAACTTGGCAAGCACTAGGGTATAATTATTTCTGCTATAGTACTGACACACACAAAAGAAAGAAAACCATTTATGGAATGTGTGTATGCATTTATGGCCATTCTTATTTATGTTATTGTGCTTTACAGTTCCCAGAAATTTGCCTCCTTTCTTCCTCCATGATGGAGAAGGAAGTATAGTCACATGGCATTGCATTTCTGACAATTGGTATTCTCCTGAAGAGCTAGCCTAAATAGGAGATGCTAATTCCTAGGAAAGCTGATAATGAATTCTTAGCACCTACGTTATGGATATCTCAAAGATGTAGCTTTTCCTTGGCAGTATTCACCAGTGTTTGCTTGGTGGCTAAGCAGGACAATTCTTCACTGTGTGAGACTGTCCTAAGCTGCTTCCCATCTCTCACTCCAGACCTACTAAATGCTAAGAGTCATTGTGGCTCCATATCTAAACACTTTTTATAAATCTCCATTTGAAGATCACTGCAAATAGATGAAACTTTAAGAATGACCCTCAGGTTATCCTGGGGTGGTCTGGGGAAGGGCTGCTATACTAAGCTCTCTCTTTTTCAGTGGAAGCATAGTTGATTTACAATATTGTGTACGTTTCAGCATAGTGATTCAGTATTTTTGCAGATTATGTTCCATTATAGGTTATCACAAGATAATAGGTATAATTCCCTGTGCTATACAGTATATCCTTGTTGTTTATCTATTTTATATATAGTAGTTTGTATCTATTAATCCCATATCCCTAATTTGTCCCTCCCACCTTCCCTCTCCCCTTTGGTAACCACAAATTTGTTTTCTGTATCTGTGAGTTTGTTTCTATTTTGCATGTATTACATTCATTTGTATTATTTTTTAGATTCCACATATAAGTGATATCATATAGTATTTGTCTTTCTTTGTCTAACTTATTTCACTAAGCATAATATTCCCTAGGTACATCCATATCACTGCAAATGGCAATATTTCATTCTTTTTTGTGGCTGAGTAATATTCCATTATCTTTAATAATTATGTAGAAGGTGGAAAACTCAGAATGTCTCCTCTCCCTAGGGCCTTATGCAATATGCCTTATATTTTTAAAACGTAATTGCTCTTTGCCTGGTGGGTTATGACTAAGTTAAAGAAAAGCAAAAAAATAGCACTATCTTTACTGACCCAGCTGGCTGAATCATCTTACCTTGCTACCTCCAAAGGACTTCCCTAGGAAGAGTAAGATTAAAGAGTTATTCCCAGAATATCTATTCATCAGGACACAGATATATGTTGTCCTGAGGACAAAGAAAGGCTAACGTGATGACTCTACTTCCCAGGGTGTTTTTGGAAACTGAGTCAGCAAGCCAGAAGTTAACTAAGGGACACATGGACACAGGGATCAGTTTAAGCTCAGCTCAGCTCAGCAAACTGAATTGACAACTAGCAAAAATTTAGGTTTTCCAATAAAGTCTGGCATTTAGTTAATAATAATGTACCAGTGTCAGTTTCTTATAGTGCTAGTGGTGTGTATAAATCAGTACATTGTTATTTCTGTGAGATACTGTTTCAGTTTGGTGTTCTACATGTTATATTTTTGGCAAATATATTATAGTTATATAAGGTGTTAACAATGGGGCAAGTTGGATGAGGCGTAGACAAGGACTCTGTGCTATATTTGAAACCTTTCTATAAATCTAAATTTGATCTAAAATAGAAGAAATTATTTTTAAAAAATACTCTCTAAACTTATTCCTTTTATTCACAGTGCCTCATCCCTTCCTCTTCTCACTCGTCCCCCAGTCTCCACCCTGCTCCCCAGTTTCCCCTTCTCTCTAGAATTCCAGCTCTACCTGTTTTCCATCTTGGATTGCTGCAGAAGTCTCAAAACCCAACGTCGATTCGCTTCTGAGGGTCTGTTTCTCCTGCGTACTGCAGTTCTAGCCCTCTTTTTCTTGTTTGCTTGCCTTTTTGTATTCTCTCTTGTTTATTGTTTATAAATTGTATAAATAAATTGTACAGGTTTTTATAGTTTCCAAAGCATCTTCCCATGTACTCTGTCGTTTGATCCTCATAACATCCCAGTGAGTTAGTCATAATTATTAACAAATGGAAATGAAAATAATGTAGGTCCAGAGAGGCTAAATGATGTAAGTGATTGGCCCAAAATCATCCATCATCAAGAGCAGAGTTGGGACTTAAATTCAGAAATCTTGACTCCTTCAATTATATCACATTGCCTAGAAGATAACTAATGATTTTATTTCCGCTTCTACATTTTCCCACTACTTTTTGAAGTTTGGGAGAATTTTGCAAGGAAAAAAATGACTCAGATAATCTAACATTTTTTTGAAAGGCAGACTGCCCATGCAGCACCTCAGTTAGATGTGCCTGGAGTCTTGAAAGTTTGACCACCCTACATTTCTTCTACAAATGGACCTTGAGAGCTTGTTTGGAGTTTCCAGGAGCAGAGCTCAGCTATTCACATACCCTTGACTGAAAAACGGTCCTCCTCTATTGGGGAAGGTCATTCCCATCAACTGAGTGCACACCTTCAGGTGGAACACACATGGAGTGGTGAGGGAGAAAGAGGACATTCGCCTAGTCAGCCAGATCAGCCAAATCAACACTGGTGCTCAGTGGAGTGACACATGTTGCAGCCAGATTACTCTCATATCCAACAGCCTCTTGATACGATGCACAACACAATGACAGGTAGACAAAAATCTTAAATTACTAAAGTTAAAATAAACTCAATCCACTTGAATGCCAAAGTGAGGTCAGATTCTCTCATTGAATGCAATACTCATAAAAGAATAGAATTGGGAAGCCTGTTATCATCATCTAGTTGACCACACACCTCACAGATAAGGAAACTTGTGGCAGAGAAAATATGAATTCACTGAACTATTTTAAAGTTTTCTTGGGCACACAAAAAGACTAATTTGCCAGCCCACCTTGAACATACTTGGTACTGAATTCTGTCCGATAGGATGTAGGCCGAAATGATGTACATCACTTCCAGGCCTGACATGGAATGTCTTGCACAATCTTTTACTCTCTCTTTCTTCCCAGTCTGTGCAGCTGGAAGGGAAGGGCTCCTCCATTTCAGAGAACATTGGAAGTGAATGAGAAACCAGCTCTTATTGCATTAAGCCTTTGGGATCATGGGGGTTAGCATAGCCTAGCTTATCTTAATAAATAAACTGAAGTCCCTAGCTACTGAGTAGCTTGCTTAGGCTTACTCAGATAGTAAACTATTTCCTACTGCTGGTGATATTCTCTATAAATATTTGTCTGTGTCACCATAAACCTAGCCCTAGAAAGATTCCTTTTTTTTTTCCCTTGATCTAACTTGATGAAATCACTCCATTCAAATTTTCTGGAATCCATTGTTACATATATATGTATGTTAATGCATAGGAAAAAGCTTATAAATAGTGGTGGGGAAAGAAATGAGATAGAGCTGAGGGAAAAGGATGAGGGAGGCAAAGAAAATAGAGATGCTTTAACATTACCAACTGTATTATTTAAATATTTTTATAATAAAATGTATTCATGTACTACAGTACTTTTAAAATTTATAAACAGAGAAATTAAACAACTCCCAGGTCAGCAAACTACTTATGCAACTGCTCTGCTCAGTCTTTCAATATCTGTTGAAATCCTACCAACCCTTTAAGGCTTATTCAAATGCTTTCCCCTCTTTGGATGCTTTTCCTAATCCTTTCCAGAGGGAATGATATTTCCTTCCTCTGAACACCTAAAGAACTCAGTGGTTGCTTATCCACACGGTGCCTTTGTCTTTGTCTTGTATTTTAGTTTCATGGACACAAATTCTATTTTCTTTATTAGCTGAAACTTTTCTCAAAAGTAGGGATTAGCCTGTTCTTCATGTAACTTGTCAGAAAAATTACACCAAGATAAAAATCAGGGGATTCTGGGAATGACAGAGTGAGTAGCTTGGCAAATCCTCTCTCCAAAAAGCAGTGATAAACTGGAAAAGATTACTAAAAACAACTATTTCAGGACTCTAGGAATATACCATATTTAGAAGCATTATTCAAGAAAAGCTACTGAACCTCAGATAAGAATAGTGGGAATCTGTGATGTTATAACCTAGAGGCACCATCTCTAACTCTACAACCATGATAGTTTTATCAGAATTGACAAATCCATGAAAACCAGCAGCTTGACTACTAGAGAAGGCTGACATCACTTGGACCTAAGTATGGCAAACCCCAGAAACAGCCCAAGTGCCCATTAGATAAATAGACGAATATGAGGAGGTATATCCACGTATGTAATGGAATACTTTCACTGATAAAACGGAATGATCTATTGACACATGTAGCAACATGGCTGGACCTCAAAATAATTATATTAAGTTAAAAAAAGACAGGCAAAAGAAAAAAAATTCTGTGATTTCATTTACATAAAATTCTAGGAAATGCAAACTGATCTGTCGTGACAGAAAGCAGTTCAGTAGAGATGGGAGTGGAGAAAGGGAATGGAGGGATTCCAAGGGGCATGAGGCAACTTATGTTCACTATCTTGTGATGGTTTCACAGGTATATATATTTGGCAAAACAAGAAATTGTGCACTTGAAATATGTACAATTTGTTGTATGTCAAGTATACCTTAATAACAGGTGTTTTAAAAATTGCCTTACCCCCAAAATTATTGAGTTGCATTGATCCTCCCCCAAATTTATGTCATGTATAGCCTGTAACCCCATTCACCTTTGATATAAAGTTTTAAGCCCCTAAGGGTATGTAAAACCTAGAAGAAACACGGATTTAGAGGAAGTAGAATCACTGCACTTAAGAAATAGTGTTTCCATGATTTATACCTGTAAAAATGGAGTGTTAGAACTAGAGCTGAAACATCTAGTCTAGCCTTTCATAATATACTTGAGGAAAGTGCACACATGCAGAGAGAGAAAGGGACCTGGCTGAGGTCAATTGTCAGCCAAGTGAGGACTTAAAGACATGCTTCTTTGCTGTAAGATAATGGAAAACACAGGAATTTAATGTTGACTTTATCATTAGGAGAACCACGTGACAAGAATGACAATAAAAATATCAATTCTTCCTCAACTCTGATTGACTTGCAAAAAATGCAAGCCAAGCCAAACCTGTATTTTGAGATGTTATCTTTCACTTAAACATTCTTTCCCTTTTTCATTCTGATTGTTTTCATATAGTTTAAATCTTTGCAGAAGGTTCTTTGAATCTCTGACAGCCGAAACCAGCTGTGTTTGCTAGTGAGGGTGGAGACAGAAACAATATTTACTAGCAAAACCTAAATCAGACTTGAGGAGGGAAAAAAAAATCAATTGGCAGCAATGGAAAGAAGAGTATTGGTAATCTAGAACAGTTTTAAAACTCTAACACTGACTTTACACTGGGCTGAGGAGGTCTGAATTCACACCTCCAAGAGGGGAGGGATCATTGCATGTATATTTCTAAAGGAGAGCTAAAAAGAGGCACACGGAGAAAGGCCTCCCCTTGCTCTGAAACTGAGGCATCAATAATGGTGCTGTCTTTTCTTCCATGGCACAGTGGGAAGGTCATAAGCACTGAAGTCAGACAAAACTGAACTCAACTCCTAAGTCCTCCACTTGTGGATAATTTTCTCTCTATTTCGTGGTTTCCTTGTCTGTAAAATGGAGGTAATACAGTGTCTACTTTATAGTGGAATTGCTATATAGTTTAGAAATAATATATGTAAGTTCCATTTTACAGTGCCAGACTAAACATAAGTGATATGTGGGCACTCAGTAAGTAATAACTGTTACTATTTATTATTTTTAAACTTAACACATAACCAAGAGAAAAAGATACTGCTGGGAGGAGGAATATACCAACTGCATTTGGCAATTCTTTTTAATCACATGGGAGCTGCTGATATTTGCCCCTCAGCTTCCAGCTGTTTCCTTCTGTTATACCTGATGCAGTATAAGAAAATTTCTCTGCAGGTTTCTTCAGAGGCAGCCAGCACTTAGGTTGAGAATCTTTTCTTTAGTTGGGTGAGAAATGGTTTTCTTCCTTTCATGCCTAGAAGGACACACTGCTCTCTCAAACAAGGAAGAATTTAGCTGACTTTCAGACCTCGATTAACTCATTTAATTAATTTTTCCTTCATAAATTAATAATAAATTTTACACAGGTATAGTTATTCCCTCAATTGTGTTTCCCTAGCCCTTTATAAATAGTTTTGGCATGGCGATTATCACAATGTGTTATGGATATTAGCTTATGCTGCTACTAGTATATGTATCCACAGCTAAATTTTCAGTTTCTCAAGGACCGGGAATATATTTTTCCTTTGTATGTTCACAGCATATAATTGTGACTGCACATAGTTGAAATTCTATAAATGTTTGTGGAGTGGAATATCAGAAATCTCATACTAGATCAAATCAGTTTATTTCTCCTTAACAGTATTAGAAGTATCTAAAATTTCCCAGTTTTTATGTCTAAAATGCTATGACAAACATAGGGCTCCAATGGCTTCCCTTAATTAAATAAAGCAGATTTTGGAAAATGACTAGTAAGCTTGGTTTTAAGCTTGAAAGAGTATATTTGTTTCTTTGAGGAAGTATAAGCAAAGATGTGTTAGGATGACAGAAATGATAGAATACTACACAGTTAAATAGTATGTCAGATGTGTGTATGTGGAGAGGGTACAAATCCCCAAAAGTTAGTTTGAGGAAACTGAAGAACTGGCAATAATAATTAATCTATCACTTGCAAATCACGTATTATTCCCAAATAGAGCCAGGCTCTATTCAGACGCAACTGTGTCAAGCAGATATTTGATTACAGAGCAGCCCATCTGAGGATCTCATAAAAATTAGTTGTGTGTATTTTAATGAAGTGTGTCTTCTTAAGGGTTCCTTTCAATTGGAACTTCATAAAACAGAAGAAGTTTAGCTAAAGAAGGCCTGAATCTACCCACTGGGGTCCTGTAATAAATCAGTAGTTAACTTTTGTGTAACTCGTTTAGTGAGGAGTCTGAATTTGTTAGGTACACAGGAATAAAATGATTTTATTCTGCTAATAAGAGCTACTAACTGTATTCAGTCAAAGCCTCCTTTCCAGCTGGTGGAAGATTCCCTTAACAACCTCTCATCCAATTCTTTTTCTTTTTGTGTTTCTTTCAATTAGTAGAGGATCCTCATTTTAGATCTTTAAGACTCTGTTGTGTTCATGTTAATACTTCATTAAAAGACATATGCAGTTTGGGACTCTTCTCTTTCTCTTCCGCATCTCCATCTCCTCATCAGCACAAGCCAAATGCAAGCCTCAGTGTCTTGTTGCATGGGTGAGATTCTGGGCTCCCCTTCACCTTTCTCTCCCCTGCATGGTCTGCTTGGAGTAGGAGTGCAGAATGAGGGACTTAGAAGACAGTGCTTCCTTCAGTATGACTCCCAGTGTCAGATACTATTGGAAAACTACTCCTCCAATATAAAGGTTGAAGAGGCTAAATCTTTCCTACATCTCTTGCAGCTGCAATGTCAAAGTGATCCAGTTTTGGCTAATGAGATAAAAGTGTGCTATGGAGCTTCTGAGAACACTTTTATTTTCTTGATAAAAGTAACAGACTTAGATTCTTTCTCACCCCCAGACTTCTTCCTTCCTTAAATGCAGACTGGATGCCTAGGGTTGAGACAGCCACCTTGCAGCCATGAGGGAAAGGCTGAGAGAATTTCAGAATTGTTACAATACAGAACCAAGGCCAGCAGCAACTTCCCATCTGATGATATCTTATTATATGAGAAAAATAAATCTCTATTTGTTAAGGCCACTGAAAAGTAGGCTTTGCATTACTTGCAGCCAAACACATTTCTAACAAATACACTGCCCTGGGTTATATTGCAGTTACTTCCTTGATTGGCCATACCTCTGACCTAGCTGTCCCCCATGGGCTTTGGATAGAAAGAGTGGCATTGCCAATTAACCCTGCTCTTGCCTTTCTGAGTATTTTAGCAATGCCCCTGGGTATTGGTGGCCCCTTGAGATGTTTGTCCATATCTGCCAGCCAATTTCCGGCTGGTAGCATCATGCCTCATTCCTCATTCCTCTATTGTCTATGCTATTCTCTATGACTCTGTGATGTTTCCCACATCTTATGCACTTTCAGCAACCTCCCTACCCTGGAGCCTGCAGGCACTGGAGAATCCCATTTTCTATACCTCTGGAGCACATAAAATGGAGAAAGTCAATCCTGGCCCACTCTACACCATCTCTCCCGTGTTCTGATGGAAAACAGGCGATAAACAAGATCCAGAAGCTAAGTAGATGTTCAGGCTGCTGGATAAACATGAGTGTTCCTGCACTTACATGAGTGATTTTCCTGGGACCTTCCTCACACTTTTCCATCCCCAACAGGGAAGTTAGGGAAAGGAGTATCCTTTCTTCATGAACATTGCACTGCCCTCTCCTTACCTGCCCGGGACCTCCACATCTCTCACTCAGCCCTCTTCTTCCATCTACCAGAGTAGGAAGGAAGGAAAGATGAGATGGACAGCAGTGGCAGTTTTGGTGAACTGGCATCTATCAACAAACCCTGTCAGGAGGGGGCTGGCCCCATAAAAAGGATGGTTTCTAAAGTTATAATGTGCACAACTTAGTGGTTTCAGTTTCAGCTGTGTGCCTTAGTCTCCAATTCTGAAACTCAGTACCTTATACCATCATAAGTATTCACAGTATGTTATATATTTTTTGCACTTGGATCCTGGATAATTCTCTGCTTCTACTTCCAATACTTCTTCAGATTGTACTGCATTTATCTTATATCAGAAATGACCTGCTAGATGTCCAGTTTGCAAGATGGCAGAGTAGAAGGACGTGCTCTCACTCCCTCTTGCAAGAGCACCGGAATCACAACTAACTGCTGGACAATCATCGACAGGAAGACACTGGAACTCACCAAAAAAGATACCCCACATCAAAAGACAAAGGAGAAGCCACAATGAGATGGTAGGAGGGGTGCAATCACAATAAAATCAAATCCCATAACTGCTGGTTGGGTGACTCACAAACTAGAGAACACTTATACCACAGAAGTCCACCCACTGGAGTGAAGGTTCTGAGCCCCACGTCAGGCTTCCCAACCTGGGGGTCTGGCAATGGGAAGAGGAATTCCTAGAGAATCAGACTTTGAAGGCGAGCGGGATTTGATTGCAGGACTTCGACACGACTGGGGGAAACAGAGACTCCACTCTTGGAGGGCACACACAAAGTAGTGTGCGCATCGGGACCCAGGGGGAAGGAGCAGTGACCCGAGGGGAGACTGAACCAGACCTACCTGCTAGTGTTGGAGAGTCTCCTGCAGAGGCAGGGAGGGGGATGAATTGGGAGATTGGGATTGACATATATACACTAATATGTATAAAATGGATAAATAATAAGAACCTGCTGTATAAAAAAATAAAATAAAATTCAAAAAAAAAAAAAGGAATGACCTGCTAATTAAAATTCAAACGTCTCACTCAACTTGTCTTCTGTTGCTTGAAGTTCATTTTTGAGTGCACATAGTCTTCGTGCTTTACAGAGGGACTGTTATTCAATTGTAGGTCTTTTGCCCTGCTCCTGCCAGCTATATCATGAACCCACAAAATGCTACTTCATTGCATACATGCTTTTCTGTTGTCTGCTATGAAAAGTCTTCTGTAACATGCCCACTGCAGCCTCAGGAAGCATATTTATAGACCTCCTTGTCTTCAGGTATTTAAAAGATATATTTCAGGATACATGCAGCCTGAAAGACTCTCTAACTTGAGGTTCTTTCTCAGTTTATTTGTGTTTAGTGTGTTTGCTGGATTTCCTCCTCTCTTACACACTGCTTCCATGCAACTGTTGGGTGGAATTAAGAGTGTGCCTCTTTCAGCCTTGCTGAGGGTTTGCTGGGAACAATTTCATGCCCACTTATGTTTCCTCCACTTATACCAGTTAATCTTTTCACTCATAAACCAGTCAGACAGCAAACACAAGAATTCAGATGACAGCAAACAATGAGAAAAAAACTTTTTTTCCATGAAAAAACAAAAAAAAAGAATTGGTGAATTCAGTTAGGACTACAATTGAGTACTTGAGCCATCCCAATAACTTGAAAGCAGTTTTTCACAACTTTGACCATTTTCAAGCTCCTTTTGAACTGTTTTCTAGGCACAGTATTGGATGTATGTTTACTCCCCACCAGGAGATTATAGCCCATCAAGAATTCAAGGGGTTTCCCTCGTGGTGCAGTGGTTGAGAATCCGCCTGCCAATGCAGGGGACACAGGTTCGCGCCCTGGTCCGGGAAGATCCTACATGCTGCGGAGCAGCTAAGCCCGTGTGCCACAACTACTGAGCCTGTGCTCTAGAGCCCACGAGCCACAACTACTGAGCCCACGTGCCACAACTACTGAAGCCTGCGTGCCTAGAGCCTGTGCTCCACAACAAGAGAAGCTACCGCAATGAGAAGCCCGCGCACTGCAACAAAGAGTAGCCCCCGCTTGCTGCAACTAGAGAAAGCCCACATGCAGCAGCAAAGACCCAACGCAGCCAAAAATAAATAAATGAATAAATTTTTTTAAAAAAATTAAAAAAAAATTACCAATGACATCCAGAAATTCTAGTCATCATTATGAATATGTTTCACATTCTTCAATAAGAAATATAAAGAAAGTAGCAGGAACTTCTTTTGAATTTAGAAAAGTTTTATTTCCTCTGTTATGTAAAACAAGACCTGATCATAAAATCTAAATCTTACCCAGGCCATTCAACTGTTTGCTTAGAAGACAATGGTGAATAAATATTTGTCTCATGTTCAGAAATGCTGGATTTGATGCTCTAGTCACATGGGAATAGTTGTTTTTATTCTTTTATTTTTCCCTTTATCAGTGTGAATAATTACTTGTTAATTTTTCTGTTTTCTCCTTCTCCTTTAAGGCAGAACCCACTTATACTAGTAACATACTTTGTGGTAGTGTTTTTTCTCCCTAAGCTTTTGATGCGAATACACCAAAGGGACAAGAGTCCTGAGTGAGGTTTGCTGACAAAGAAGTCAATGACAAAGCAAATGTTTCTGGTGTCACACACACTATGGTTTGTGAGTCATTATGGCTTCCCAAATTTGTATTTTGGTTGATCCAGTCTAGACAGCTTGACTGTCTCACTCACTGACAGAGCTAGCCATGGTTTATGTGGCTCCTAGAGTATTTGCCTGCCTTCTTTATGCTCTCTGAAATCTTACTCTAATATGTTCATTTCTTCCTTTAAGGACTTTTAGCTTCATTGCTCTGAGTAGGAGTGATACCGTTAGTATTTCTAGTCTTTTCTTCAGGTCATCTATGATAGTAGGAAAGCATACCACACAAGTCTTTAAAGGAGACCTTGGGTGTGGGAGGTGATGCTTAATGGGAAGATTGGATGCCACTAAAGTGGATTTTGATTTCTTCATTATTTTGCCCAAATCAGATGATGATTGGAGTAAGAGACATATAAATGTTGTGTCTGATCTCTCTGATTTGTATATATAGAATACAAAGGAAAAACCTGACAAGGCAACACTATAAAGCAATTCTCTAAGAAGAAGTCACTTGGTGAACATAAAAGATCAGAGGATTTAATCTTACCTGACAACCCAAAGAAGCAGAATAATTGAATCTCTCCCCTGCTTGGTTCATCCACTTTCCCTATCTGCCTTCCATAGTCTTCTCTTAGCCTTGACTTGGCCAATGGCTATTTTCTAAGGTGAGCACTAAAGAATTGAGTCTATAACACTAATTGCTCAAAAAGTTCACTAATACATTCTGACACATGTCTATTTAAAACTATATGTATTTACAAAAGCATGGAAAACATCCAATAGAGGTTAATGAAATGAGGTTTTTAAAGTGTGTTACATTCTCTGGAAGAAAGATGTCTGGTGAAAGCTCCACATGGTTTACTTCTTTGACTTCACCTTCTTTTCATTTTAACTTGCTCCCGCCTGATAAATATCAGCAATTCCCTACTCATGCCTTCAGTTTTACCGCTCTGTTGGGACACTTGCAAAGCAGCTGTGTAATGGACCAAAGTCAGGGAGAAACTAATGTTCACCTGATAGCTTTTTTCATGTTGAAGGTACCTCCGGGCTTCTATTTGTTTCCCTATCCATTGTGCAGGGTTAAAATAATAGGAGTCTACTTTCAAATGCTTAAATTATTCTAAGGTTTGATTTCTATTCTGTTTGGGAGAAAATACTGGTGATTGTTGACAAGAGTTGAAATCTAACTGTGGCACAGTCCCTTTAACATTGTGTGTTTAGAAATCTTTGTTTTATTCATGCTCAAGTCCAAATACAGTTATCCAGACCAAAAATAAGGCAGAAACTGCTGGTATTTGTGCTTTGAGAGAGACTGTGAAAGCTCATCCCTGACTCATTATCCTTCCTCTCCCAATTGTCAGGTTGTCTGAAGTCCCACCATGATTTGTTCCTTTGGTTCCTTTTTGACTAACTGGTTTTCAAGAGTTTCCAATTAAAATGCAACTGCTCTTGGGAGGATTAGATATTAAGTTTTTAATATTAGATACCTTACCAAGGCCTTGAGAGGTTGAGACCTAACCTTGTCATGTGAGACTGAGGGTGAACAGGAGAAGAGTGGTGGAAACAGAAGTTTGAAGGTGCCAGATTCATGTTTTAAAGGTGCCACTTTCAAGTTTTGACACCTCACGAAATTGTTGAGAGCTCATCCAGCTTTCAGTATCTTCACACAAACTAATATATTTACTGGTTCAAAAATAATCCATATGTGAATTCTTTGATTAATTCATTTATTTCAGTTTGATTTAATTCTCTAAATATTTGTTAGGTTTATTCTATGTGCCAATGAGCATGCTGAGTTCTAAGAAGATAAGATAAGGGAGACAGGTATCCTGCCCACAAGAAAATCACACATAGAAGAGACAGACATTCGAAAAACCTAATATTAACTTATAAGGCAGACCAAGGTAAATGCCAAATAGAGATAGTGACAGCAAGCTATGGAGAGGGGGAAAAAGCTGTTTATTCTTTGGCAGATCAGAAAGACACTCACAGAAGTGATGGCATTTGATTTCAGCTCTGATTGATTAGTAGTTAGAGAATGAGGGGAAGTATATTCCAGGCTGAGGCAACAACATGGAGGTAAGAACTGTAGGTTTAAAAGTCTGCAGTCTCTTGAGAATGATCTTTTATCTGGTATGGCTTCAGTTTTGGGTATATGGAAAGATGTAGTGGAAGAGATCATTCATTCAATCAACAATTGTTGGTTGTTTTTACCCATAAAATGATACAGTATACGTAACAAGTAAGTTACAAAGCAGTAGACACACACACACACACACACAGAGGACAATCTTCTTTCCTTACAACTTTCTATACCACAGCAGATATTTCCCTTCATCTTTGGAGCTTCTAGAAGTAGAAAGGACAGAAAAATGAGTAGGTGGATAAGGGTGACCTAGAATGGGCTCACGACTGGGGCCCAGTGTGCTCCACAGAGAAAAGCATGGGAGGTAGCTGAATCAATGGCCTCAGAACTTCCCTACCCTCTCTGAGGGGAGTCTTAGAAAAGTTCCGGGGAGATGCACATCAAAGTATAGGTGTTACTAAGCCAAAACTGTCTCCAGTCAGTTAGTACAAATATAACACTGCCCTACTATATTGGGCTCAATGCTGGGGACAGAATGGTAAATAGAGACTAGAGTCATGATAGGGAGAAGCATATGCAAACCAATAACAGTAGTGAGTAAGAGCAATAATTAAAACACAGGGTACTCTACCAGCTCAAAGAGTCTTTCCTTCTGCTTTCAGAGGCCAGGAAAATTTTCCTAGGAATGCTGATAGGCAAACTGAGTTTTGAAGGATGAATCAGGTTTTTTCACAGCCACGAAGAAGGGGAGGACATTGCATACACTCTTATCACAACACCGCAAACCTGCAAAAACAGACATTGGATGGCTTATACAGTACAAGGAACTGCAAGTATTTCAGAACAGCTGAAGTGATAGAAAATAGAGAGGTGTGAAGACACAAATAAGGATAAGAGATAGGTAGTGGTCAAATCATGAAGGACTGTATATGACCAGCAAAGGAGTCTAAATTTTATTGTATAGGAAATGGGTTTCATTAGGTGGTTTTAAGTAGTCAGGCATTTGTGTGAGCCGGGTTAACTTTTAGAAAGCACTCACTAGCATCTTGCGGAGGATGGACTGAAGAAATCACTTTAAGGAGATAAGTATGAGTCTACCTGAACCAATGGAGTGTCAAAGGAAACTTTAAAAGGGTCAGATGCAAGAAACATTTGAGAGGTAGAATACATGGAACTGAGGACCAATCAGATGGTGGAGAAAGTTTGAAGAATAGAGAGCGGTTTAGAATGGCTAATCTTTTTAAACTTAAAAACATAGAAAACCAACTTCTAGATATACCTCTGAACTTATATTTTTCTAAGAGGGCTTGTGTGTGGTTCGGTTTTTTACTTCTCCACCTCATCTTGAATCTCACCTTCTAGTTGAGCATTTCTCTACTTCCTCCCAAAGAGGTAGAAAAAGTAAGTCCATCCCCACTGTATGCCATTTGGGTAGTACCAGATAAGTTTATTTTAAATGTATACAAACTCAGTATATGTCAGTTTAGCGTCCCTGAGGAAAGCAGCAAGACAATTCAGTAGGTCAGTAGAGGGATTTTAAACCAAGGAACTAATTATACAGGTCTTGCACGACCAGAGCAAACATCAACAATAGCAGGAAATCACTGCTGCCCCTGTAAGGCTGAAGGAACAAGAAGAAAGTGTCTAGTCCACTTACTTGGAGAACTGTGATGGGGAGCTTCCCTGCAAAGGGATAGACGCCCCATCTGGTGCTGGCACGAGGCGGGACATTAAGCCACTGCTGACGAAGCCACCCAAAGCAAAGAGAGGGAGGAAGAAACATCCTGGATATTCCCTTTGTTTCAGCTTCTCATATCCTGCCAGGGCCTCCTTCTGAATCTGCTTGTTGAGAGGGAAGCTGGGAAATGTAGTTTCCAGGAATCAGGCTCCTGTATAAAGCTAAGAGGGAGAGGTCAAGGGATATATCTCAGAGCAAGTAGATAACTGGCACATACACAGATGTGTTCATTTACCAGTCAATGTAGAAATATAGTTCACACATGAAAACAGACTTATAGATTATATGAGCTCAGATAGAGAAGATATATTCTTTTTCTCCAGATACTGTCAGATATTGCCAGGCAAGTGTAAATATTTTATTCATATTTCTTAGTATTTATCTGCTACATAAATTCAGAAGAGGAACAGAGTTTCAAAATTTTATATAATTCTTGTGAATCAGTTAGTAGTTATCTCACTTTCTCCATAATATAATCCAATATTTACTCACTCCTTTTAATCTAAATTGTTGCATGGACTCATTCCCTGTATTATGTAAGTGCTGATGGACTAATATTCTCTCTTTCTTTACTTATACCCCTGAGTACCCAGCACAGGGCTCTGCACATGGGGGTATTGAATAAATACTGTTCTCTAATGAATTCATAGAAGTAGAGCTTGCAAGGTGACAGTTTATTTTATTTCTTGTCTCCACTTACTTTTCTTTCCACCGCAATTCTCAGTAACCTTAGAAATGTATTCAGTGTGAAGAGTTTTAACGCTAGGTTAATTTGTGGCAAGATGAATGTTTTTCCTTCATCAAGCTACATTTACTTTAAAGTCCATAAAATAGTTTTATTCATGTTGCTGTTAATTGCAGAACTCTTGGTAATCTGCCAAGGATAATGACGTTTGCCACTTTTGATCAGTGCTCTGCTATAGAACAACTTGTTCAGACCCTTGCTGAGAAAAGAAAAAACTTATTAAACAGATTACACCTCATTCACCCTATGTCGAGTACCAAACTGAGCTGAGATCAGAGAGTGTGATAATGTCATGATTCATCTTTTATCTCAGAAATAAAGAAACACTCAAATACATCATGACTGGGAAGTTCTTCTTTACCCATGTATTTTTTTCTCAATGTTCTAGCAGCTCATCTTAAACCAACCGTGAACTTAACTGAATATTTCCTATGCCTTTTACTTCCATTTGAACTTAAGGGTAATAGCTAAATCCAGAGTCACAGATTCATAAAGGACTCAGGAAGCTAACTTAGAGGAGTGAAGCAGGCTGTGGCAAACAGAGCAACACATGCCCTTTCTAAAGAAAGCAACTGCTTCTCAGTATCACTCCACACTTATGCAACAAATTACACCTGCTGTATACCAGACCCTGTTCTAAGTACTGGGAATATAGCAGTGAATAGACAAAACTCCATGCCCTATTGGGGTTTTATCTTTTAGTAGTAAGAGACAGATAACAAACAAATAAGTGAATACATAATAAGCTAAAGGATGACAAGTGCTGAGGAATTGAGCAAAGTAGGGTAAAGGTATATCAGATGCTGGGGAAGGGAAATTTGCAGTTAGGGTAGAAAGTGAATTACCTGTAGCCGTCAAGGATATTTGAAAGGGAAGGATAAATCTTTCAGGCAGAGAGAATGCTGAGTTCAAAGGGCCCTAAAGCAGTTATTCTCAGGTTTTTCTGGACATTGGAAACACCTGTGCATCTTAAAAAATCACTGATACCTGGTTCCTACTCCCAGACCTTCTGATTTAATTAGCTTGAGGTCCAACCTGAGCCTCAGGAGTTTCAGAATCTCCCCAGGTAACTCCAATATGCAGCAAAGTGGGAACCCCTGCCCTAAGGCATCAGCCAATTATTTCACATAGAATTACAAGATTACAGTGAACTTTTAAAGAATGGTCAGCAATCCAGTTTGGTTTTTTTTAACTTATTTAAATATAGGTCTTTTCATTTTTTTCTTTATAAATCTTACAAGCCAGTGAAACTACCTCTGAACCAAATTTAGCCTGTGGGCTACTAGTTTTCAATTTCTGACTTGACAGAGTGAATCCATAGATTGCCCAAAAGATAAGAATATTCCCTGTATGTCAGGGTGCAACACAAAAATATGACAGCTTTAAAAGGGACAGGTGTGTGTGTGGAGGAAGGCCCAGCCTATACCCACCACAGCCCTGAATTAACAGTGGAGCACCGCCACTTGACCTTGCCCCAGGGCTGTGCCTCTGCCCTCTGCTATCTCTGCCCCATATTCTCAACTCAGTTTGACTTGGGTCTCAAGCAGGCATTTGTTTTGGCTGTTTGACTTTATGTGTCTTTGGTGTCACTGACAAAATTGGCCCCACTGGACTCAGTTGCATAATTGGTAGCATCTACCATTTATACCCTACCTGAAAAAAATCAGATTGCAAAAGAGCAACGTGCAGTAGAACGTCATTTTAAATAATATGTTCATATAGATATCTTAATAGATAGATACAACAGTCTGAAAAGATATACCGAATGTTATATTTATCTCTGAAAGACAGAATATGAGTGGTTGAACTTCATTGCTGTCAATACTAAGTGTGACTTTTTAAATGAGCTTATGTTACTTTTAGAATCCAGAACATTTTCACATATTTGGCACTCCTAGATAGAAAGGAATTGTATCTTAGTCATTTTATGTAGATCTAGATACATCTAGAGAGAAAGAGAGAGCGAGAGAGAGAGAGAGAGAGAGAGAGAGAGAGGGAGGGAAACCTGACACTTGACTCATTGTAGGTGCCAGATAAATAAATGTAAAATGAATTAAAGGAATTAAGAGGCATAATTTTTAAGCACAAACTTTTTATTTGTATTTAAGTGCATTTTAAGCACAAGCATGTGCCAGGGTTCAGTGAAAATTTTCTTGTTTTTAACTGTGTTCAAAGCAAGCCACTCTCCCAGACACAAAAATGGGGGAAGGGATAAAAGAGGGTGTGTGTGGTAGAGATGGACCAGGGCATGGACATTCTCAGTGGTTTCTCCACTTTTTTTCCCAAAATTCAAGTTTGTACCACTGCCCTTTGTCCTGGTGGACTGCCCACCACTACGTACTTTAGCTTATTCTAAACTATAGCTCTGACAATGAGATATCATCGAAAAATATAAACATGGTCTATTTTTGCATAATTTAAAGATGTGTTACTTTTTAAAATGTTAATTTATTACTTATATCCTGTCTATTTGGGAAGTGGGAATTTAGGCAGCAGATTTACATTTTGTGATAAACATTGGCTATAAGATATGGCATTGCCTTTTAACCATATCAACATTATCTGGATAGAAAAGAAGTTGTAGACAAGAGGTGTGATGATTGTTCAGTACAGAGTCCCAGATTGTTAGAGCCAGGGATGTCCTTAGGATTTTCCTTGCCCAGTGATTCACAAACTTTATCTTAGCAGTGGGACCATTTTTTTTTTCCACCAGGAGAAATCTGACTGCAGTGTCACTGCATAAAACATATAAATGCAGCATGGCTTTAAAGTAGAGGCCTGAGACTTCTTGTTTCTTGAGGTAACCTGAAGGACTGTCTTAGAACCCTAGGATTCCTCTGAGCAGTTTTAATATCTGCTGAGCTAGTCTAAGGTTCACATTCTACAGATACTAAAACTGAGCCCCAGAAAGGCTGTGACTTATATTATACTGTCAAGTTAATGTGCAGAAAAACCACCTCTTGAATGTTTAATAGTGATGATGAGTGGATTCTTAATGACCTTATCCAGTTTGTGGATTAGTCTTGCCATCCGTTTCATCTATTCTTCTCTAAGGCTGTCTGCCCTGTGGCTATTTCACACTCATTAATAGCTCCATCAGTGGTCTAGTAAAGGGAAAAGAAGATGGAAAACTCAAATCCCTTATTAGATCTTATCTAGAAGAGGAAAGATTGAAACTAATGAACATGGCAGGATTGTGTGTCAGCTCTGCTTGGGTCAGGAATGCTGTCAACCCTGTTCCTGGTCTGTTTCAATACTTCTTTCTGTAGGCATGTGTTTCCCCTCATTCCCAATGTTAGCCAGACTTCCCTCCTGACCAAATATGAAACTTAGGAAAGTTTCCTGCCCAAAGCAAAGACTAAGTTCAATATCAAACTCAGTATTACTTAGATTGAGACTGAATGATAACTGGCACCAGACTCCATCTTGGTTCTCTCTCCTCTTATTTACAAATTTTGATGGTTTCAGCATCCTGCTCTCCAGCTGCTCTTTCTGAGTTTTGATACAATTGTTTTCTCTGTTTCAGTTTTTTTAGGAGGTTGGTTTTGGCCTCCTATCACAACTTGGTCTCCATCATCAGCTTCCAGGCTTAGCTTTCTGGGACTGACCTGTTTTACCCTGAGGGAATGGCCTCTGGGTTCCTGGCTTGGCTCCCTAACCCTAGAGCATGACTACCCATTGCCCCTGCTATGAGCCCAGTGAGAATTTAGTGGTGCCTCATCTTTGCAGAGTTCCTACTTTGCTGCTACTGAATTAGGACCAGTGGTCCTAGCTTACAGCTGCAGGCTTAGAAATGAAACCAGCAGCCCTACCCACCTAACATCATCTTTGTGAGTTGAAAATGGCAATCTCAAGGTGAGTAGGCTACACTACCTACTAAAGACTACCACTGCTTTAAATATAAGTCTACATCAGGACACAAACTGGAAAGGGAAGAGACACTTAATAAAACTGAGTATCAGCTGTGTACAAAACATTCTGCTAGACACTTTTCCACATGCATATTCCTTGAGTCAACTCATTCCTTCCTTCACTTAAATTCATATGTTTACACACATATATACATTCAGATATATAATTCATATTATATATATTAAATGTATATAGTTCATATATATATATATATATATGAATTAGTTTGAATATACCTTTAGCTGCTCTGCTGTAACAGAGACAAATAACCTTGGCTTAAATAAGAAGTTTTCCTCTTTCAAAAATTAGGCCTCAAAATTGTACACATTTCCTGTTATTGCCAGTTATTAACTGGGATACTTGTGTGATCCTCTCTCCTGGAAGACCCTGAGAAGTAGTATTGTTTTACTGACACTGAACTTTTCATAGTACACCATAGTCTGCTGCCATATATAAAGAGTCATTTAACTTGTCTTACCCCAAATAGCTCTCTCTCACTCAAGCATAGCCAATACATTTCTTCTTTTCCTTTGGTAGATTGTATGCTCTTTGAAAGTGGGAATTGTGTCTTCTATAATTTACCTCAGAAGGTCTTTGGATGTGTAGATGGTGGCTATTAGCTATTTGCTGTTACCACAAAGGACGGAACAAAGGAGAAATAGCTTCAAGGGAAAGTAAATTATCAGATAAGTTGGTCAGACATTGAAGATGTTTATTGGGGAAACTCACTGAACCTTCTTCCTTGAAAATATTTTAAATAGAGTATAAAACTATGTGCCCAGACTGGTTTGGAAGTAGTTATAAAGACTGGGTATAAGTGCCTACATTTTGAAATAAATGATTTTCTATAATTTGAATTAGTTCAACTGTGCTATTTACCCCTCCATTAGCCAAGAACACATAATGCTGTTTATAAAACGTCATTGCACTTTTCTGAGCTTAGACCTCTTCATTCTCTATTCTCTTGGGGTGAACTGATGAGAGTCCTCCATCATGATCCACACACATTATACCATTTTTATGAACTCATTCATTTGGTTAACACATATTGAAGGCTTACTATACCCAGGCATAGGTATTAACTGCAGAACTGTGAAGAGAGGAGAATTATCCTCGATGGTGAGACGGGTGACTGGTGGACACTGGTGACATAAACAGCCCCTCTACCTGCCAAAACTAAATGAGCCACACAGCCTGTGAAGTTCAAGCAAATGAATCCCATACGTTTTTTTTTTTACCTGAGAAAATCTCAAATTCCCTATATTCCCACACCCTAGTGGCTTTAGGAGTTGGAGGCTAAGAAGTGTTATTGAGATACTGTTATATTAAAAACCCAACTCTGAATGCCTATCCTATATTTTTCTTATACTCATCTACATGTCCGAGTGCCCAGATTCTTCCCTTCAGTGGGGGTTTTCTAGGTAGAGTCTGATTCCCCAAAGTCATAATAAAATGCATGTTTTGTCTCCTTTCCTCCATCTTATCAACCAGGGAAGAGTGGAAGTGCAGTGGGACAGATACTCAGAAGCATGAGGGGCTTGGTCTTTATGCACATTCTCAAAGATAAGTGCAGGCCCTCATGTCCTGTCTCCCTGACTTAACATACCTTCACCTGAAGGGGGAGTGGAGAGCAACATCACCACTGAGGATCCTAAGACATTTCTTTTTTTTTTTTTCTTTTTTTTTCACACACACACACACACTGTATTTTATTTTTACAAGAGATAAATAGACTGACACCAAGCATTGTACATGGATGACCACAACAAAAGCAACAATGATTGCAATTACCAAACATGAAACACACTCATACTATGCTAAGACATTTCCAAGTCTCCAGTTTTATGACTGATTCCATTTTTAACACCTATATGCTGAGAACTAAACCAAATGCCTCTTAAACCTACCTTTAATCTTTACAACCACCATAGAAAGCATTCTCTTTATCCTTCGGAGGAAAAACTGAGATTCAGAGAATCAAATCTTATTAGTTAGAGTGGGCTATCTACTAACATATAAAGACCTAGAAACTAAAGAAAGAAGTTGGTGCTTGTTCTGTTACTCTGCCAGGAGACACAATAATTCTACAGAGAGCCAGCTTTTGGCATTCAGCAGCATCTAAAGTATCAGTGGGTAAAACAACCTGCAGGTGGGGAACTCCTGACTGTGCTTTCTTGAAAAAAAATCTGTGTACTCTTCTGAAAGACCTGTGGTCTCCAACCATATCAATTCTGTAATTCCTCAAGTGCCCAGGAAGCCCTGAGGATGTTCATGAAGGAATACAACTCTAGCTAGAAGACCCCAGCTAGGGAAATGGTTAACCCATCAGAAAAGAAGCTAAGTCAGTCATGGCAATAGACCAAAAGCAATGAGCCACACAGCATAGAAGGTAGAAAAGAAATGTGTTTAAGACGATTATAAGGACCCACTCTGGGGATTTCCGGGGTGGTCCAGTGGTTAAGACTCTGTGCTCCCAATGCAGGGGGCCCGGGTTCAACCCCTGGTCAGGGAACTAGATTCCATATGCTGCAATTAAGACCCAGTGCAGCCAAATAAATAAATATTAAAAAAAAAAAAGGACCCACTCAAACAAATTTTTCATCCAGAAACATTAAGACAGTCTTGGGAGACATAGTGGGATTTCAAGGGAAAAATATTTGACTCTTGTGGGATATCATACTCCACTTGTTGTTTTCTTTCTATGTAAGTTTCAGGTTAAATTCTGGTATGTTTATTAGTGGGTATCAGTTCAATATATTGTCTGGAGGCAAAAGTTCTTCAGGTTTGGGAAAGAGCATGGAACAAAAGAAATGAGTCATATCTGTAAAATAACCAGAGCCCCAGGTGTAATGGGCCTCATAGTTCCCAGTGTTGCAAGTATATAAATACCATAGGAGCATCTAAAACCAATTTATAAGAATTAATTTCCAGAAGTATGTAGTATGGGAGAGTAAGACCTCTGAAACACGCTTCTTATTTTATGTTTATAAAGTCCAACTGCCTCTTAAGTCAATACGATAAGATTTATTTACAGGGAAAACTCTCAATTGGTAATTTTATGGTATCTTTTTTTTTCCTCTCTAAAATTATTTTTGTATTTGTCTATATCTGTATAGGAAATACATCTGTGTTTCTCTGTTTTTCCTATGCCTTTATCCATTTTGTGCTATTAAGTTTCTTCGAGGACCAGAGTGACATCTTATTTCCTAACACCTGGTAGTTGTATTGCCCTCAGCATCCAACTATGCAGATGGAGACGAGCCCGCAATAACCCCAGCTACACAGAGTATATGGCTGTCTTCCCGGCAAGGAGTGCCCAAACTTTTCCCCAAAATGGTTCAGTTTGTCTTTAATTAAAACTTAAAGCATGAGCTTCTTGGCTCTGGCAAGGGCTCTCAAATGAGAACCTGCCTCACACAGATTTGTCTCCCTGCAATCTGCCTCACAGCAGGCCGCTTAGATGGCTGCCATTGGCTTCTGGGATGAGAGAAAGCTTGCACGCTCACAGAGCCACAAAGAAAGGCAGTTAATGGCCAGAAGTACCTGCAGCTCCTTTCAGTTCATTAACTAAAGCTAACTTGGGAATCATTATTGGAGGGAGACTAATTTGGCAGCTGTCAGCATGGAGGACAGAGATACCGCGATGACCGCAGGCCACGTGGACCCAAGGCCCCACACCCATCAGCTATTCTTTTTCTCTCCCACACCTCAAAGGTCAGCCACAGCTCATGAATAAAGTTTCTCCTTGTCTTTACCCACACTTACCTTTTGTTCCAAAGTAGACCTGCATTCTGATCTAAAACTCTCATAGGATCTTTAAGAACGTCAACAAGCCAACTAGCCTGTTAACTAACAATTATTTATTATTCCCACACTCTGTCAAAAATTGTTAGGAGAAAAAAAATTTCAAATGATACAAGTGAACTTATGTATACAAAACAGAAATAGACCCACAGACATAAAAACAAACTTATGGTTACCAAAGGGGAAAGGGTGGGGGAATAATTAGGAGTTTGGGATTAACATATACACATTACTATATATAAAATAGATAACCAAGAAGGACCTACTGTATAGCACAGGGAACTATACTCAATATTTTGTAAAAACCTATAAGGGAAAAGAATCTGAAAGAGAATAAAAATATATAGATATAACTGAATCACTTTGCTGTACACCTGAAACTAACACATTGTAAATCAACTATAACTCAATAAAAAAATTTTTTTTAAGTATTTAGGGGTATAAAAGAAGTAAAAGATATTATTTTTATCCACAAAGAGCTTTCAACCTAGTTGTTGAAGTAAGCACATAATGGATAAGTTAGCATTATACTCAAAAGTATGAAATTTATATCTATGAATTTTTTTAAATGATATGTGAAATTACATGGGGATGTTCTATAAAATTTTGGAATATTGTGTGATGCACAGAGTAAACTAAGAACAAGAACAGTTCAAGAAAGGAAATATACTCAAATGGTCTTATTACTATTTTGTCCTCTTTCAGATTAACTAAAAAGAGTTCCCTTGATTAAAATATTTGATGCATGTACAAGAAGTAGACATTTACCTTACAAATGTGTCCTGAATTCTTTCACTAATTTATTTAATTCGTATCAGTTGTTCCCAACTTATCAGTAGAAGAGCATAAGAGATTCTCAGATATGGTAGAATCTGTAATTCCATATACCTACATAATAATGTTTGCAGGCAGAATAAGCACCTTATTATTGAAACATATTCAGTGATGTTGCTATAATTAATGAATTGTAACTCATTAAGGAGTGTTATTGAACCCGTAATAGCTCTTTGTAATTTTTTTTCTGTCATGGGACTATTTTTACAACTGCTATATATGAAGTGTTAGATTTTACCCAAATTCTGACTTTTGGAAATTCATTGATAATTTTCTTAAAGCTTTACCTCCTCAAGTACAGAATTCTATTCTGAACAGTTACAACTTGTAAGTTTCAGGTAGTTAGTGCTGAGAAATATTGTCTTTTTTTTTTCTTTTTTAATTTTTTTATTGAAGTATAGTTGATTTACAATGTGAATGTATAGAAATATTTTCTTTTTTAAGTTAATTGGCTTATTAGGTGGCTATGTGGAGCCATTTTGATAGCAGGAAAAAATTTACTCTTTCATGAAAATCTCTGTTCTCACTGGTGAGGCTTTCTCACTGCTCAGAAGGATACCATCATCGATTGTGGCCTCTTAGTTGTTTTTAAGGTTTTTAAGCTTTTCAGCTTGTTAGAAACTATTAAGAAGTGCCTAATAATAACAGCTACCATATACATCTATATCATCTATCACCTACCATATTATCTAATTTAATCCTTTCTCAATCCTTTGATATTAATTACTTTTTATCTATACGTTATGGATGAGTCTTGGAATTAACTAATAATATCTGGCCAAGGCAGAATCTGAACACAGGTATAACTGACTCCAGAAACCACATAGTTTTCACTATACTAAAAGGTACCTTGAGACTGTTTGGGCCTGCAATCTAAACCCAGTATGTCTCTGCCATTCATATAGGGATGGAAAATGCATAGATTTATGCAAAAGAAGAAAAATGTATTATTGTATTCAGGACCTATATCAGGCATGATTCTTTCTCCTATCTTCCTAGCCAAGACTTTGTTTCCTGCATTTATTCTTTCATTTCTAGAGCACATCTATGTGCCGGGCATGGGAATACAATGAGGAGGAGCAGCAGGCATTTCCTGCCCTCGCCCTCGTGTGACTTGGACACGAATGGAAGTCAGTGAAAAGGCAGTTCTGATATAGGTGTGATAACGGCTAATTTGAGATAAGCTCAGGCTACAGTATAAGGAAGAAGAACCTAACCCAGCCTGGGGAAGAGGTGGGAGTCAGTCATTAAGAAATGAGTAGGTCTACATATTTTTACCTTTTAGAAAAGTCCTGGGAGTGGCTGAGAAAGTTAAAGCGTCTAATTGAGTCTTTTCATTGAAATAAAAAATAACTATTCCACATAATCTATGCTTTTTACTTTTACCACCATCAAAGCAGTCTTAAATTAAAGCACATTAGTGCATCTTTTGTGGCGCTCTAATACTTTGGATATATCTGCAGAAGTCTCTAACCTGCGGCATGCACGGTGATGGCCGCAAATGTTATGCTCGTTATTACAATCTCCAGTCCACACTCACAGCCAGCATCACTGGCCAGGCCCCGGTATCTCCTGCCCAAGCCATGACAAAAGCCCCTGAACTGGTTTCCTTGTCATCTGACTTTTACTTTTCCAGTGCACTTTATGTCCAGTAGAGTCATCTTCCGAAAAACACATTTCTTTGCATTGCTTCTCTATTTAACAGGCTGACTCTTATCCAAAATGAAAGTCCAAACTCCTTATTAACATGGTCCTCAAGGACCTTCACAACCTGGTCCCAAAACACCAGTTCAAGTTTGATGACCCAGTACTTCCTACCATATGTCCTATGCTCTGGCCTCTCATTGCTCTTTGATCATAGCTTCCTTCCTCTCTATCTGACCAACACACTCTCCCTTCAAGGCTTCTTCTCTGACTTCCGCAGAGCCAAGATGGTCACATTTTTCTTTATGTCACCATGAGTCCTGGTGCTACCTTTATCATAGGACATATATCTCTTTGTTACAACCACATGACTCCACGTCTGTCTTCACTGCTAGACTGTGAGTTCCTCCAGGGTGGAAAATAAATATTGTCCACATTGTCTGTAATTGTGACCAAAGTGCTTAGCACAGCACCAGTCTTATAGGTGATACCTTATAAATACTTGTCATTTATTCATGAGTCAGTATTTACTGAGCAATTTCTATGAAACCTTCTGTTATGCCTAGTCTGTTACATGTATTATTTCTGTTTTTCCTTAAAACCTATCCCTTGATTAGGCACTACAAATATTCCTCATTTTACAGATCAGGAAACTGAGGCTTAGATTTGGTAAATAATTTGCCCAAAGTTAAACTGAAGGAAAGTGGCAGATATGAACTGGTCTCTTAAAAACTACAGTAAATTGTTGGATGAATGAATGAATGAATGAATTGGAAAAGGCAGCATGTTGCTGTTGATTAACTCTCTGATAAAACTAGAAATTGTGATAAGCCTGCTCTCTTAAATGTTTTGTTAGGTCTCCTCTCATAATAAACTTCTAAAATAATTTAGGTAGGGCTTTAAAGTATGTCTGTCTTGTCTCTGGGGAAGTTGCAATGTCTGGGATTTATTGTTAGTCCTAAGTAGGGATAAATGATTCACACCTTGGAAATTAAAAAAAAAAAAATAATGTATATATCAACATAAAGTTGTAATCTGAGCAAGCACTTGAGAGTTCATTGCAGACAAGTAATGAGTAAGACATTTAAGGAGAGAAATAACATGCAGAATGTAATTTAGAGAATGGCTAGCTAGACAGAGAACATTTAATAATCATAGTTTTTAAAGGGAGCAATGTCCTTAGAGATCCGAAAGTATGACTATAAGGTACAAACCAAGAGCCAAGAGTCAGAATCCTGTAGTCTTCTTGCCGTGTGACTGGTCAATTTTTCACTTTCTCCAGGCTCCTCTTTCCTCAGAGGCAAAATCAAATTCAGTGAAATTCAACAGGTCTTTATAGACTGGAAATCAGGTCCAAGAAGTTGGCTCACCTGGTCTTGAAGTCTTTCTCACTTCTCACAACCAGTGACTCTGAACTTCTCGCTTCACTTCTTAGATGAGGACCTGGAGTCCCAAGAGTGAGGTGTTTTGCCAAGATTACATGACTAAATAATAACAGAAGACAGGTCATTATTACGAACTGTCATTTTATACCACGAATGTACTGTGGGCTAACTGCCGTCCCCCGCCACACACACACACACACACACACACACACACACACACACATATTGAGTGTAAATTTGTAGGAATTCATCACCCATTATCCTCAACAATGTCTGGAATCATCTCTGCATAATTTAAGAAATGTGGAATATTTGGTAAAATTTCAAAAAGAACCTTAGGAAATGAGAAAATGGTGTCATAATATTACCCACTAAAACAAATGAAAGTTCCATTTTTCTTCAAGAGAAAAAAGCCAGAAATAACTCAAGTTGAATTCCAGTTCTGTTGCATACTAGCTACGTGGCCTTTTCCTCTGTGAGTATCAATTTCCTCATGTCTACAATGAGACGAGATGTTTTGGCTCTCAAATAAGACAGTGTATGTGAAAGTCCTCTGTAAACATTTAAAGCACTACAAAAATATCCACTGCTATTAACTGAAGGTACTTTGCTGAGAGAGGTTGTTATAGTTCTCCATCTTTTCCCAAGACAGAGAAATTGCATTAAGTAGAAGAATTTCATCTTGACTAAAGAAAAAAAATCACCCTTCTGATAATAAGAGCTATTAGATTTTGGAGGGATGGGAGGGGCGTACAATAAAGGTATGTTAAAGCAATATGTTGTCAGAGAATTTTAAGACAAAATGTATAGTATAGTTTTTTCTTTGAAGCAGCAAGAAGGAATAGATAATCTCTGATAAGGAATATCCGATAGCAACAAAATCCATGTGTGATATTCTATGACTGTGTTTCATCAATTTCTTTTGTTTGAAATGAGAAAGAGAAAGAAAGTTTGGTAAATACCAGGTTCAAATACTTTATAACTGCCAGGAGTCATTGTATAGGATGGGGTGGTCACATGTATTTTTTCTTTTCCATTTTTGGGAAGATTTTTCATGTGGTCAGGAAAATAGTTTGATCTTTCCTGCACACCTGGGTTCTCTGGCTGAAGGCAAGGACCTTCCAAGCAGGTTATTCTGAAATGGGAAAAGAAACAACCGAGAAAGCCGAGATGGCTCTGCTCCTGACAGCAAGCACACTTAGAGTGTTTAAAACTATATCGCCTTTATTTTCTTCTAAGAGCAATTTGGGGAATGGCGAGTTGACATTTGCAAGAGGTTAAAAGAAAAAGAAAATTGTTACCCTGCTGTGAATTTGTTCATGTGCCTGTTTTATGTTTCCAAATAACAGCCTGTGGGTTTATTCAATATAATTGTGAACTGTATTTATAAAAGGTTAAGAGAGAGAATTTTCTTAATTTAAAAAGCATGTGAAGGACCCAAGACATGGGCAGCATTTTTAAGTGCAAACTCTGCTCTTTCAGCACTTCATATTGGTCCATTATATATAAACTGTTTCACCAAGCCATACACAATATGTACGTTTTGTATATGTTAATGGCATTAAGATAAAGTGAAAGAGCAGGACAGTTCCATTCGGTCAACTTTTCTTTGCAAGAGGACTCTGAGACCACCCAGCATTGTGGATTGTCATTTGCCAAAGAACGATTGAGATCTGTCTGCTTATTATCAGGAGAGATTATTCATCTTTGAGTGCACAGTAGCTGAGTAGTAGTCACAGCATTGGCACCTGGAAGATGGTCAATAAATTTCTCTTGAATTGAAATGAATTGAATAAAATTATGGCTTTGGTCACCCACATGGAAAAATGTGGAAAGCCAGCTGTGTCTCTTAAACAAAGTTTGGCTCGTATTTAATAACAAAGGAGCTTGAGCAGTCTCCCTGGTTCAAAGCACAGTCGTTGCCAAGGTGGACTCTCTGCCTATCCACGTATTAACTGCTTAACTTTGGTAAGTTACCACACCCTCAGGTTCCTCACTGGTAAGATAGAAATTGTTAGAATACTTACCTGATTGAGTTGTTGTGAGGATTAAATGAGATAACCCATGCAAAACTCTTAGAAGAGTGTCTACCCCATAGCAAGTGCACAATAAATTGTGGCTGAAAGTATTACTCCTAGATAATGTCTTAGCTAAATAATCCCAAGTGTGAATGTGAATAAATATAAACAAGTATATATTCACTCTTACTACAAATGCTTATGTGGCAAGCATGGTTCTTTCCACAACAGAAATAGAGGTGACAAGACAAGTAATAAATAGAATATGCCATGAAGAAAAGCAAAGAGGGAGATGTAGTAGAGACTGGCTGGAATGGGGAGTTGGGGTGTGGGGACTGGGATTGGGGTGCATTGAAGACCCTCTGAGGGGTGACATTTGAGCAGAGAAGAGGAGAGACTCCAAGCAGCAGTGGGATCCAGGGGATAAGCCTTCCACGGAGAGAGAAGAGCAAGTGGAAAGGCCTTGGATTTTTCAAGGAATAGAAAGATTAACGTTGTAATGCGGGATTTTTCAACCTCAGCATCATTGACGTCTTGGGCTGGATTCTTTGTTGTGAGGGCTGTCCCATCCCATCCATGGTAGGATGTTCAGCATCATCCCTGGCCTCTACCTAACACATGCCAGGAGCACCCACTCCCCTCAAATTGTGACAACAAAAGACATCTCCAGATGTTACCACATGTCCCCCTGAAGGGCAAAATTGTCCTTCTCCCTTCCCTGTGGAGAACCTGTGGGCTAGTGAATGAAGAGTAGTTTTATATGGAATAAAAAGTTATAGGAGAGATCTTGGTAGTTCTTTGTAACTAACACTTCTGAGGCTTTATTGACTAATCATTTGACCTCACCGTCCACCTCCTGGCCAGAATATAATGACTGAACATGCAAAAAATTGAAGCTGCAACTTCCTAGGCCTCCAACTTTAAGGGTCAGTTTCAATTCTACTAAGCCCCAAGGCTTGTGTTTTTATTTATCTACAAAGAATGTGAAGCAATGTTATGTAGCTTTTGTTTCATCATGTGAAATATGTAATGTTGAACTATAATCCTAATAGGATAATAAGTTTTTAGAATGAAAGTGTTTCCTTAAAGTAACAAAAGTTAACACATGATGTATCACCTTAAGTAAGCACTGTATTCATTTTACCTGAAAATTAATTGAAAATAGCTAACTCTTTTGTGTGGTCAATGGTGAAAGGTTTGCCTGCAGCTTAGATTTGGCATATTTATCTAAAGTGCATAGATGTGAGTTAGGTTACTAGGGTGGGAGAGAGCTAGTAACAAAGCATACCAATAGTAAACCTCCTGAAATGCTTTCCAGTCTTCATACAATATTAGCAAATAATTTATTCTTTAGAGTATATGTGAGTTACAACTCCTGACACCACATGGTTGAGAGGCGTTTTTATTTGCTACAAAATTAATAGTTCAACAAGACATCTCTGATGCTGCCATTTTTATGAGAATAACCAAAAAGAAACTAGGTTCAGAATGGGTATAATCTTAATCAAGATCAACTCTAAAGTGACCCCAATGATTTTAGATTTCTCTTCATCTTTAAACCATTATTTCTTATTTGGACATGGCAACAAATATGCTAGAAATGGCTTTCTTGGAGTATTTATGTTCTGGGCAGAAAATGCTCTCATATTTTCTAGATATAGAGGGAAGTAGAAAAAGACCCTGGAAGCTAGTCTTAAGGAATACAGTTAGGGAGTTTGGTGATGAGTTTTCTTGTTTCTTTCCCAAGTTGTACGATTTTGCATATCTAAAATTATTTATCTGTAAAATTTTCTTGGATTAGAATTAGCAGCTGGTTTTAATCCCATTGTGAGGTGGTAGAATACTCAAGAATCCAAGATATGATAGAACTAAGTCAAGACTCTGGAGACCTCTTTCTTTAAGTCATAGTTAGAAACCTGTCCAGTTTACTCAGATTCTTCCCTCTAGGACATGCTAATATCTCAGATGCTATGACTTATACTGGGTCACTCAGAAGTCATTCAACAGATAATTTCTTCTTGGCACACGTATCAGGTATTTGAAATTTTTACCCATCATCATTCAACCCATATGCTTCAGAATAATAGCTAAAAATAATCCTTTACTAACAATGTCTTTTACCTTTGGGAATCGATTTCTTCAGAAGTGGAAATTTCAAGAGAGGAAGAATAATTGAACCCAAGAATAGACTGCCATGGGAATCTCTCCATTCCCAGAGACCATAAAGAAAAGAATATGAAACCATCTGCCGGATGGGCTAGACACAGCCCTCTCTGGGCTGGGTGGTCTCTTGGGCTCCCTTTCAGCTCTAGGCATCTATGATTTTTTGCAGAAGAAAAATGAATGCCACAGATTTTTTTTTTTTTTTTTAGTACTGTGAATCCATGCCTTTCTTTTAAAAATCTTTATGGTTTTGTGAAATTACAAAGTTAACACATGCTTATTTTAAAAGAATAGAACAGTTCATGGTTGGATGAGGGCCCTCTTCTGGATCCCTGACTCCTCATTGTATCCTCACATGGTGGAAAGGGTTAGGGAGCTCTGTGGGATCTCTTTTATAAGAGCCCTAATCCCATTCATGAGGGCTCCACCCTCATGACCTAATCACCTCCCAAAGGCCCCACCTTCGAAATCCATCATACTGAGCATTAGGATTCCAACATATATATTTGGGGTGGGGTGGGGGGAGGCACAAACATGCGGCCCATAGCAGACCATCATAAGGAACAATGTAGCCATTATAAATCTGCAAACTTATTAAAATGTCTATCAAGTTAGTTTTTCTTTCTCTTTCATTCACTATAGATGTTTATGTCAGAGCAAATCTGACCTTCTTTTCTGTGAATCAAGTGGGTAGGTAACTTTCCTGCTCAGTAGATCCAGTATTTTGAAAGACAACTATGTTTGCACATTAAGATGCAAGTGATTTGCTCCAGAGCCAGAAATGTACCACTAGCATCAGGACAAGGGACAGTGTCATTATCATGCCTGTGTGGTGATTGGATAGAGGCCAGTATTGATCATCTTCTAGAACAGCCTAGGAGTTCCTTAAAAAACAACTGAACAGCAATGAGTAGTGCCCTCACATTTGCATTTTCTGTTTCATGTTTCTAATGCTCAAAATACAATTTACTTAAATAATATTTCTTAGAGTCTCAATGGCATCCATAGCAACATCCATTTACTTTTCTTATTATCAGAGTTACTTTGTTCTCTTTCTCTCTGCTCATCCTCATCTTACCTATGAACTAAAAACTCCTTTCTCTTTTCTCAAGTTGGATGCCATCTAAGTTTCACCTGACAATTGCCAGAACAAGAAGATAAAAACACAAGAGAAAGAAACATTTATCAGTGAAACAAACCAACTAGTGATACATTAAAAAAAAAAAATCTTTTTACAACTTGGCCAGCCTACTTTAGCACAAGAATTACCCTGAGGCACTCTCAGCTGTAGCATCAATTAGGCCCTGAAAATATGTCAGATGTCCCTGTAACCTCTTATCTGGGTGTGCAGTCTGGTGTACCTAGCCTTTGAAGTATACTGCAGTGATGACTAGCTCAATACCTTAGGCTTTTCGAGAGAGTCTGAACTGACACCCTGTCCTATGCCCACTCCTCCCCGTAAGCACACAGCTCTTTCTCCATATAGAGCAGGAGGAAGCCACATCATCCTGAACAGCTCTCAGAGATGGAATAGTCATTTCTTCAGTCCTAATGTTCTGTGTGCACATTTCCCTTACTATGCGATGCAGAACTGAAACCTCATGCTTAATACAATGGACAGAAAAAGACTATATGCAGTTAATTTCCCTTTATATCAGACATTCATTTAAGTGCACTGAATATAAAGCAATTGCTCCTGTTCACTGCAGTCTCATTTTTAAATAGTTGGCAAATGGAAACATCAACACGAAAGAAGACAGAATTTTTATGTGAGAGCTGATAGCTTGGGGTTTTTTTGTTTTGTTTTGTGTCAACATTTTATCTCAACTGCTGATTGATTTTCAATGGTGAGCTCATTAAAATCAAGATTGCAATTGTTATTTCAGGTTGCTGGGGGAGCAGGGGCTGAGGTCAACTGTATCATGTTCTTTCATACCTCACAGCCCAGGAAGTAGAGAAGCCTGTGACTCCCTTCTCTTCCTTGCATGCTCCCTGCTCTATCATTTCACTCCTCAAATTGCTTGACCTTTGAGGTGTTTGGCCACCTTTCACTAAGGTAAAATAAGGATGAAAATAGTTGGTTTAAGAAATAAGGAGTCCCATACATGTATTCATCAGGATCTTGTCAGGAGACAGAAACCACACCAGTTATTTCAATGGAGAGGATTTAATGTAAAGAATCATTAATTAGAATTGAATAGACACAAATGGAATAATATGGTTTCATGAGAGTGGAATTGCAGGAAGCAGCTACCACTCCCTAGAGGTGGAGTCACAAAGAGGAGAGTTTGGAATCATGAAAACTTAGGAGCTTAGAGGATCAGCCCCATGTAGCTGAGACTCACATCTGCTATAAGTGGTGCTGCTTAGTTGGTGGTAGAGAGTCTGAGCTTGCAGGAGGGATCCTACAGAGTTGGGACTCAAATCTCTGAGCCAGATGTGTGGCTGGCTGCTGTTGATGTCTCTGAGGGGCATAATAAGACGGGCTTGTGTGTATTAGAAACACTACCATGATCAACAGCTTCTACTGGAATTCACAGAAAGCAAACAGGAAAACGCAAGTCCCTTCTTTCTTCTCCTACCTGTAAGTGTCCATCCACGTTCTTTATTGATAAACTGTAACAGGGACCCAGCTGGCAAAGGAGAAACATGACTTTCAGAGTTTCAGTCCTAGTGTCACCAAAGCAGGGGAGAGAGGGGTGGATTTGAAGCTGAGGGACAATAGCTTAATTCCAGCCAAAATATGTTATCACTATATGGAATCACATTTTCTTTCTTAGTCTTTTTTGTTCTTACAAAAACCAATAAACTTTCCTTCCATCCTTTTCCTTCCATCAGTGTAAACTTCACTGCTTACACTCTCTGCCTTTGCATTTTGCTGTCTTTTCAAAGCTTTGAAAAGTGATTGGTTGTAGGGTAAAGTTTGCTTTATTCCTCTGGCTACAGAAAAGAAAAAAAAATTTAGGGTGCTTGCATCACTTAGTGGTGTGGCCAACTGACTATTTATCTCGTAAAAAATCTAGCATTATGTTGATGGTAAAACATATGGGAATGTGGGAAACATTTTAGCCCCTTTGGATCCAGGCTTAAGATAGGATTCTCAGACTCAACTTTCCATCTTTTGCTGGCCCCAGGCACAGTCTTCTCCCTATGTCCCCAACCTTACCCCTCATTGCTATGTTGATATTTGCAGTTGCCTTTAGGGTAATCTCACCTGTTTTTGCACAAGCTTGAAAAGATTACTACTACCTTTATTTAACCTCACTTTTTTAGTCACTTAGAAGTTATTCTTATTTAGCTCTAGCAATTCATTAAAAAGCCTACTTTGTCCAAATCTAGTATAGTTTTGTAATGGAAGGACCATCAGAGTATTTAATCTATACATTACTGCCTGGAGGTGATAACTTTTGATAGATGGGCTTTTCGTGTATTCTCATGCTATAAGTGACATTATTTCTGAGGAGTAAATAATTGGTGTATCTCTGCCATCTGGCCTTTCATAGGGAAGCACAGCCTCAACACTATAAAGTGAATTATCCATGGCTTAAAAAAAAGGCAGTGGTTTCTATTCATCAATACATTCTAGCAAAGACTCAGACTTCAAGGACTACTTAATCTTCACTCTTCTCTATTTCTGCTGATCAATCTCTTGCCTTTATCTAGTAGGGCAGGAAATCTTTCAGTAATTGTAGCATTTCATGTACTTGTAAAACATTTTAGAAACTGAGTAGCTCTAAGAAGGCTTATAGCTCTTCCTTTGTTTTTGCAGTAGTCCCATCTTACATTTCTGTGATGAATGTCTAAAGCAATAATGAAAGAATATAACACTAAGTTCCTGGCTCACATTTCTCTCCCTCTCTCTAGCCTCACTTAGATATCATCATGGATACCTTATATTATTTTCTAGGGACTGCTCACAGTGATTCATCATGAAAATGTACTGTCATGCCTAGAATCTAAGCATCTTGTCCTGGAATCTGTACCAGGAAATATATGCTAGTGACAGAAATACCAAGCTAACTATGCTTATTGTTGGTGGGTGAGAGATATTACCAACACATTTTGATAAGCTTGGGCAAGAGCAAGCTTTACAAATTTCATCCCTTTAACAAAGATCCTAGGGCATTGAATAATTGTAGTCCCCAGCATAAGTGATACATAAGAGACTTAATCACAAAACACTTTCAATGGCTACTGATTACATGATTACTTTTTGAATTGTCTTCCCAATCCATGAGCCATTCTGTCTTTCCTGAGAACTAAGTCACCACCAACACCACCACTTATCTACTAACAGGGTCCTGGAAGCCATGTTTGCCCTATAGGACCTTGACTGCAAAGAATTGGCCCATGGTTGATTACCTGATCAAATCGGAGCCAGTCAAGGTCTCTTTTTGGGAACTGGAATTGGGAGACAAAAGGATTAGACATTGAAAGCTTAATAAAGTTAAAAGCAGAGATGTAGAAACGAAGTCCACAAAATGCTACTAGCATAGTCCAGAGTTGCCCGAGTCCCCGGCCTTCGGGAAGACCTGATTATTTTTCTTTTTCTTAGACAACACAAGATAAATAGTGTGATGGCCATAAAGATGTGCCACCTACATCCCCCTTCAAGAAAGGGCTTGCTCCCCTAACTTCTGAGAATGTTGTCAGTGCCTTCAGGATTTGCCTTGGCTGCAGAGAGCGGCCTCACCCAAAGTTTGCCCTTTCCAGGATGGCCCATATCCCTTTCTGATCACAGTGCGTGGATAATTTCTCTTTCTAACCATATCTGCTTTCATTCCCCCCCCCAACCCCAGACACACACACACACACACACACACACACACACACACACTTTGCTAGAATACCTAAGACATTTCCTGTGTGCCAAATTCCACCTCAGTATCTCCTTCTGGAGAACCCTACCTGTAATACTCAGTAGGTGACCAACAATTTCCTGTTTATTCTTAAACTAAATTGAGTTGGTTCTGTTGCTTGCAACCAAGAGTGTTAATGAAGACATTCAGTATTGATGCGGTGGGCAACACAGGTGATCAGCAGGGATGTGTAAGAACTTTGAGAACACCTGGAGTGTTTGGATGCTGACTGTTTAAAAAATTTTCCCTTTGAACAGGAAATGATTTCTAGGTTCAGTTGAAGTGGTACAATCCAGTTGGAATTACATTGGCTCTTCTTTATAACCCCTCACTCTTTGGAGAACACTTTCAAAAAGAATAATAACTATTTTGTTTAGCTTTATAAACCTTCCATTTAACACAGTTACTACAACTTAGAAAATGCTCAGTATTTCCTGAATAAACAAATAAAATCTTGCTACCATTTCATTTAGTGAGACTGTTTTAACAGAAGAGGGTCAGCCACACTGATTTTTAGTGATAACATTTTGTACCAACTATTTCATGATTCACATCCCGTTGTTGCCTCTTACTCCTATTCCTTTCTGCTCTGCTCCTTTCTGTTGACCCACCTGTTCACGGTTCCTCTCCTCTCTTATCTTTCTTCTGTCACACCTAGAATCTTTGTTACATGGTAAACACACCCTCCATAACCTCAGTCTTCTTCCTGAATACTGCTTTGCATCTCCCCTCAGGATATCACTGCCCCTCGCAGCTCTCCGCCCCTTACTCTGACTGTTCAGACAGAGGCATCTCTTATATGTAACAAAGATATTCATGTTGATTGGTATCATGTGATCTTTATTAATCACAAAATTAATGTCATATCATGTCAGACTCACCAAGGTGACAGACTTAGAACGTTTCTGGTATTCGTAATTCTAGCTTTGCATCCAAGAGAATGCTCAGCTCTGGATGAAGTAGGTATCATTATTGGGAAGAACATCCATTCCAATGATCCAAAGATGATTTCAACAATGGTATATCAGTCAGGGGAGTTTGAAAAGGAAAACAGAAGCAACTCTTCATATTCCAAGTGTGAGGGTTTTAACAAAGGAGGTTAGTCCTATCAGTTATTGAGAAACACAGAGGAATAAAGGACAGGGAGTACCAGAGAGCCTCTTGGTCCTGAAGCAGACGATTCTCAACAGCTTACTTATAAGCCACTGCAGATCTTAAGAATTTCTGGGAAATTTTTTATGTAGTCTACAAGAGTAAAATGGATGGTTTTGCAGGATTAGCTGGAAATTTGCTTTAACCCCATAAATCTGCCTGCAGCATACTGACCTCTCTTTTTCTAACACCTTCCAGCTCTTCTGCAAGCGTTCTTATGGGCTGACTGGAACCTGGAACAATAAGGGGAAGGGGATTCTTGGAAATGTAGTTCCCAGCTTCTGCACTGCAATGCAGCAGTGAATTCCAAGGAGCCAGCAGTAACATCAAATTGCCAAGGGAGTACTCAGCACATTTCCCACTGGGCCTTAGGAAAACTGAACACATTCACAAACTAAAAGAGGCATCAACTTAGCCATAGTTTGCCCAGGCCAAAAGTTCATGTTTCATTCCTTTCTTTAGCCAGGTTACATAGAAGAAATGGGTTTGGGGTTCCAGAGTGTAAAACCCACTCCAACAAACATCATGTTGCCAGAATTAAGCAATTAATTTAGGCAATGTGAGACTTGATAAAAAGCAATTTTTTTCTCCTAAAATATCCCCATTCCCTTTTTGGAATGTTATATAGCATGTGCCACTCCTCAATCTTTCTACTATTTCTGAATTGCACTAAAACATTAATTAAATGAATGCAGCAATCAATCCTGGCGGGGTTTTCCCTTGCAATAGAGCAGAAGTTAATTTATTTCTACTTAATTACCTCGTTTCAGCCTTGCCATGTTTATTAATAATGAATATCTGTTCCTTTTATAATGGCATTGATCACCAATTTCCACTGCCACTGAGGAGATTTGACATGACAAATGTCCAGGGCTGGAGGTTCAGAGTTATTGTTTAACTTGATATACTTACAGCATAATCAATATTTTAGGCAATCCATAGTACAAATGTATCAAACAAGTTAGAGATACAGTATAAGAGCAGAATTTTCATTCCCTCTTTCGGCTTGTTTTGTTGAACCCTGAAATCCAACTTAACTTTCATGAACTTGGAAAACTAATACATTTACATTCATTGTGTGACTTTCCCTCCCCCGTTCCTTCTCTAGGTCCTGTTTCATGCAATGAATGTCACCAAGACTAACTGACCCATTTTCAGGTTAGGAGAAATAACCTCAATTGACGTTTCTAGCCATCTTTTTAACGATGTTAAATGTTTAGAAACAGGTGAGATGAAAGACATTTACTGCTTGCTGTGAGTGAGTGGTGTAAACGGTATTGATCTGTTATGAAGGGTTTACAGTAGAGAAACATTCAGGGCACTCTTTAAAGTGTGAATACCTATTTGATTTATTTTTTACCTATATCCAAACATTTGTAATACTATTTTACTCTTTTGTTTGGCTTTTTCCCTTCTCCTCCTTTTTATGTTTTGCCACAAGCCATACCCAGACAGATCTGGCCTATGAAGTTGTTTGGGTTTTATTTTTAAAGGCTAAAATGATAAAAATAAAAAATAAAAGGAAAAAGAAAGGCTAGTGGACATGCATCTAAATTTATAGTTGTCATAAGAAATAAAACTTCACAACTCATACCAAGAAGCAAGGCCAAGGAAGAACTCCTCTTCAGGGAGCTCTCTTACCACCTCCCCTCTACCCCATTATAAAGTAAAAATGTCCTTCTCTAATCTGGTTTATCTCGAAATACTCAGAAAAACAGCACATAGGTCACACAGATGTAGGTGTTCATTCTCTCTATTTGATAAAAGCTTTAATTGGCCAAGAGAGAAAACTAGGGTAGGGATCTCTCAGGAAATGAGAGCGTGAATAAGGACCAATAGGACAGAAAATATAGTCAAGTTGGTAGATCTGAGAAGGCTTGAGGTAAAAGACTATTTTCCTTCTATTCTGTCAGATCAACAGGAGCTGAGGCAGAATTCAAATGCCACATTCCCATTTAGATAAAGATGAAGAAAAAAAAAAAGAACTACAATGGCCAATATTTTAAGAGAAAACTCTCATAACAGCATCTAATGAATTTCAGAAACTAAGACTACTTTTGTAGATAAATAATTTCTGAAGTAACATAAGGGATATTGTATCTTGTTGTAAAACATAAAAAATGCAGAGATAAATATCACTTTCTAACTTCCACTCCTCTTACTAGAGGTAACCTCTGTTAATCATTCCATGTATAACCCTTTAGTTCTGTTTTAAATGGTATCATTTTATGTATCCTTGTGATTTGCTCTTTTTACTTAGAATGTCTTGAAGCTTTTTCCATGATAGTACATATATCATTCCTCTAAAGAATTACACAGCCATAGTTATGTGCGTATCAGTTTCAGGCTTCCTTTGTGATTAATGTCTAGTCTATTTTCCACATATTTTTGCCATTAAAAATAATTATTCAAGTAACATTTTGGGACATAGTTTTCTGTGCTTATATGAGAGTGTTTCTATGTGAGCGATTCTTAGAAATGGAACACCTGAGTAAATGTTTTATGTATTTTCAATTTTGGAAGATGGTGGCAAATTCCTTCAAGTGGGTTTTTAAATTCTGTGTTAGCAGAAAAATATATCCCAGTGCTGTTCCCACCATTCTCAGAAACACAGGATAGAGTCAAATTAAAAAATTTTTTTGCCCATGTGAATGACAAAAAAATTGATTGGTATTGTAATTTGTATTTCCCAATGAGGGAAATATAATTTTAATATATCTTGGAGATTTTAAAATATGGTTTTAAAATATGCTTAATGAGATTTAATTTTTAAATGTTTATTAGTCACATACATATCTCTTTCAAGAATTTCTTAGTTGTAGACTTAGCACATTTTTCTGTTTTGTTGAATGTGAATTTCCTAAATTAAAAGAACATATTTTCCAAATAATTTTATGAATATTCCATTATTTCTCTGCTGATTTGAACTGCTACTTTCATCATGAACTGTTTCTGACTACTCATTTGTTCATCAATCTGTTGTCTATTTTCTAGTTAACTACTGTAAGTATTTAAGAATTCTGTTGAATTTTTAAATGTTAATTTTGCATGCAGACACCACTTAAATGAATTCTCATTATTTTTCAGATGATTCTCTTGGATTTTCTAAGTAGAAAATGACAGGCTAGTTTCTTTTTTTGCAATATTTATACCTCTATTATTTTATCTTATTGCATTGATGAAGGCTTCCAGCTACATTCAATAGTAGAGATAATGATGTCTTTGCCTTTTTCCTCCTTTCTGTGGAAATGGTTCTATTATTAGCTCATTGAGTAAGGTGTTTGTGAGTTTCTAGCACTTAATCTGGTCAAGGACTTTTTTGTGTGTGTGATTCCTAGAAGGATGTTGTTTGATAACTATCTGAAATGCATGTTGACTATTACTTGATGCTTTTCAACATGTACTGAGATGTACTGAGATCATAAATATTTTTTAAAAGGTTCATTTTGTGATTTACATGAAAAAAACCTCCCTAATCCTGACACATTCTAGCAATTTTTTGATGCTTCATAACTTGGTAATAATTTATTATTCTTTTATTATAATGTTATATTCAATTTGCTAATACTTATTTAGAAATTTTGAATGTATGTTTGTAATTCAGAGTGACTTATAGTTTGTATGTATGCCTGTGTGTGCAAATGTTTATATATTTTTGGTATGAGGACTCTGCTGACATCTTAAAATTATTCATGAAAATTTCCTTCTTTTCACATCTTTTCACAAATGGTGTTTCATGAATCAGATTATCATATCATCTCTTTGTGCACTTGTTAACAATACAAATTCCCTGGCATTTTCCCTGAAGCTTGCAATTTAGTAAATCTTAGATAAAACCCCGGAATAAGTGTTTTAACAAAATCTCTAAAGATTCTTATTAGGAATTCCCCGGCGGTCCAGTGGTTAGAACTCTGTGCTTCCACTGCAGAGGGCCCGGGTTCAATCCCTGGTTGGGGAACTAAGATCTCACAAGCCATATGGCGTGGCCAATAATAATAATAATAATAATGATTCTTATTAGTTGACAAATTTTGGAAATATTTAAAGTTTGGCAATTTTCATCTATAATTTCAGCCAGATAGATTGAAAATTTATATTTAGATCTTCTCTCACCCCAAACTCCAGTAATATGGCCTTGCTGAAAAAGAGTTAAAGCAGCAACCCATAAGGACAAAGAGAAAGGAAAAGAAGACATAGCAATACAATTTTGTAGCTATAAAACAAGATAGTGTGTGAGTGATAATTAATTTATCAGTCCTAGGAAGCTAAATCCTAAGGCAACAGAGGGGAAGGCAGAGAAGCAAACTATATCACAGAAATCCTCAAAGGCCCAGGAATAGGCAACAAATCAGTTGTGGAAGAGAGAGACAGAGATGGGGTTATCATAACTAAATCTCCTCCTTAATATTCTCACATTCCTGTCTCTAACAAGAGAGACAGGAGGGCAAAATCCTTAGGATGATGGTGCAGGGAAATCTCAAGAAGACAGCTGTGCTTATGATTTAGCAGGTCTAAATCATAAACAGTCCATATTGGAGTAGGTCAGAAAGCTCCCAATGAGGCATCATTAGGAATATCAAAGTAATAGAAAATATGTTTCAGTGTATTGGTGTATTGAGAGGAGGTTTACACAAATAGTAGAGAGTTTGGAGTTCCTTGAATGATAAGTACATAGAAAGCAAACAAAAAACCAAATACTAACTGCAGGAAATACTAACTGTTGATCAGAAAAAAAATTAATGATAAATGACCATATGACTCAGCTCTTAAAGAGAATAACATGATCATAAAAATATAAACATGAAATATTGAAGTAATCGAATTGCAAAATTTCCTTTGCAAGGAGAAAGGCAAATGCGAGAAATTAAGAGATGATACCTAAACTCGAGAATCAAGAAGCTGCAGTGTCAGCATGACATTTAGGAATATGAAAGCAAATACCGTATTATTGACTGATCATATGATTGAATTACCAATTGAATAATTGAATGTTTTAATCTGCAGAAGCAAGAAGAGATGACAGTAGGTCAGGGCACTGCTTTTAAAAAAACTATTTGTTTTATAAAGAAGAAGATGTAGAATTATTTGTATTTAAATTATGTAAGTGTAAAAAATCAATAGAAATAAAAGCTAAAGTTGAAAAATTAAACTTTTTTAAAAATTCTGGTCTAATAGACACTCTAGGAATGTACATTTTACAGCAAGAGAGAAAGAAGAGGAGGAAGTTGAGAAATATAGTAAGAGTTAACCTAGCTCTGTACAAGATTGCCAAAGCAATCTTGAGAAAGGAGAACAGAGGTGGAGGAATCACACTTCCTGCTTTCAAACTATATTAGAAAGCTATGGTAATGAAAACAGTATAGTATTGGCATAAAAACAGACATATAGAATAATGGAACAGGATCAAGGATCAGAAATAAACCCATGCATATGTAGTCAATAAATTTTAAACAAAGGAGACAAGAATATACAAAGAGGAAAGGATAGTCTCTTCAATAAATGGTGCTGGGTCACATGCAAAAGAATGGAACTAGAGTCCTACCTTACATCATACACAAAAATCAATTCAGCTTGAATCTTGAACATCAGACTTGAAACCATAAATTCCTAGAAGAAAACCTAGTGGGGGAAAGCTCCTTGACATTGGTCTTAACGATTATGCTTTGGGTTTTGATACTCAAATACCCAAAGCAAAGGCAACAGAAGCAAAATAAAGAAGAGAGCCTACATCAAATTAAAAAGCTTCTGCTCAGCAAACAATCAAAAGTATAAAATGGTAACCTAATTTGCAAATTAGCCATATGATAAGGGGTTAATATCCAAAATGTATAAGGAACTCATACAACTCAATAGCAAATAAATAAATAAATAAATGGATAGGTAGGTGGATAACCCAATTAAAAAATGGGCAAAGGACCTGAATAAACATTTTACCAAAGAAGACACACAAAAGGCCTAAAAAGGTACTCAACATCACTAGTTATCAGGAGATTGCAAATCAAAGCCACAATGACTTATTTCACTTAGTATAACATAGAAGACCCTCCCCCCCCAAAACACAATAAGATGTCACCTCACACCTGTTAGGATGACTATTCTCAAAAAAGACAAGAGATCACAAATGCTGAGGAGGATGTGGAGAAAATGGAACCCTTTGACACTGTTGGTGGGAATGTAAACTGATACCCATTATGAAAAACAGTATGGAGGTTCCGGAGGAAATTAAAAATAGATTTACCCCTTTAAAGATTGTAAATAAATAAATTTTTAAAATATAGAGTTACTATATGACCCAGCAATTCCATTTTTTGGTATATATTCAAAGGAAACAAAACCATTATCTAAAAAAGATATGTGTACTCCCATGTTCATTGCAGCATCATTCACAATAGCCAAGTTATAGAACCAATCTAAGTGTTGTTGATGGATGAATAGATCAATAAATTGTTATATATACATATAAAATTCAGCCTTACAAAAGAAAGAATTCCTGCCATTTGTAACTACATGGATGAATCTGGAGGGCACTAAGCTAAGTGAAATAAGCCTGACAGAAAAAGACAAATACTGCATACTGCATTGTATCACTTATATGTGCAATCTGAAAAAAAAAAAAAAAAGAGAGTAAGAAAGTTGAACTCAATGAAACAGAGAGTAGAAAAGTGGTTGCCAGGGGATAGGGGGTGGGGGAAATAAGGAGAGATTGGTAAAAGGGTACAAACTTTCACATATTTCTGCTTTAATGTTTATTTTTCCTTCCTTCTGCTAACTTTGGGCTTAATTTATTTTTCTTGTTCCTTAAGGTATAAAGTTAAGTTGTTTGAGATCTTTCTATTTTCTTAATGTATGCCTTCATTGTTATGAACTTTCCTCTTAGAACTATTTTTTCTGCATCCTGTAAGTTGTAGTATGTTGTTTTTCCATTTTTGTTCATTCTAAGATACTTTTTAATTTCCTTATCCTTTCTTCTTTGATGCACTGGTTGTTCAGGAGTGTATTGTTTAATTTTCATGTATTTGTAAATTTTCTAGTTTTCTTTTTTTATTGATTTCTAGTTTCATACCATTGTGGTCCAAAAACATACTCTGTATGATTTAAGTCTTCTTAAATATGCTAAGACTTATTTTGTGGCCTGATATATAATCTATCTAGAAAATACTTAATGTGCACTTGAGATGAATGTGTATTCTGCTGTTATTGGATAGGGTGTTCTCTATATGTCTGTTAGGCTTATTTGCTCTATAATGTTGTTCAAATCCACTGTTTCCATCCTGATTTTCTGTCTGGATGATCTGTCCATTATTGAGAGTGAAACAATTGTAGCTTGGTACCAACTTTAATAGTTGATATTACAGATCCTAACTATTATTATATAGCTGTATACTTCTTTTAGTTCAGTTAGTATTTGCTCAATATATTTAGATGCTTTGATGTTTGGTGTATAAATATTTGATATAACTATCTTCTTGATGGATTGACCTCTTTATCATTATATAATGACTTTCTTTTTCATTTTTTGTACCATTTTTAGTTTAAAGTCTTTTTCTGATATGAGTTTTAGCTATCCCAGCTTTTTGTTGTTGTTGTTACTGTTGCTTAAAATATCTTTTTCCATCCCTTCATTCTCAGTCTATGTGTGTTTTTAAAGCTAAAGTGACTCTCTGATAGACAGCATATTATTTAATCTTTCTTTTTATACATTCAGCTATTCTATATCTTTTGACTAGAGAACTTTAGCCATTTACATTTACAAAGTAAATGTAAAAGAAGCCAATCTGAAAAAGTTAAACACTGTATGTTTTTTACTGTATGACATCTGAAAAAGGCAAAAGACCAGTGTTTGGCAGGGGTTGGGCAAAGGGAGGGATGAATAGGTAGAGCACAGAGGATTTTTAGGTTAGTAAAAATACTCTGTATAAGACGATAATGATGAATACATGTCATTGTATATTTGTCCAAAGCCCTAGAATGTACAGCACCAAGAGTGAACTGTAATGTAAACTATGGACTTTGGATGATTATGATGTGTCAGTGTAGGTTCATTAATTGTAAAAAAATGTATATCACTCTGGTTGGGAATGTTGATAATAAAGGAGGCTACGCATGTGTGAAGGCAGGGTATATATGAGAAATCTCTGTACCTACCCATTAGTTTTGCTCTGAACCTTAAACCGCACTATAAAGTCAAAATTAAAAAAAAAAAAATCGTAGGTGCTCTTTGTAGAATGGTTAGAAGACACAAATTATATAGAAAGTATAAAAACAAACTGTATAAAGAAATGACCATTACCATTATTTTAATGTGTTATCTTCCCCACTTTTTTTTTTAATGCTCCTTGTGGACTTTGAAGTAAGATATGCATGATTTGAATACTAACCCAAATACTACTATCTGTGGATCTTGAGTGACTTGTTGAACTTCCCTGAGCCTCTTTTTCCTCCTCTGTAAAATGAAAATACTACTCAGCAATCTAAATTTTATCACACATGTTTATCATCAATTAAATTCCCAATTAGATTAGGCCAACTCCTATTTGTGTTTAAAGACTCCACTTAAATGTAACTTACCCCAGGAAGCTGTATTTGAAAAGACTCAGTGACACACGTATGATCAATATATGAACAGACAGTGAAGCAACCAGAGCCCCTAACACGGTGCTTGACTCATGCCTGTGTTTGATACATGCAAATTACTACTATTATTATTATTTCAAGATTATATTGTATATACAGTTTTACGTCTTGCCTTATTTTTATTTAAATGCTCCAAAGTGAGTATTTCCCCATCTTATTATGAAGTGAAACAAATTAAAGAATTTTAAAAAGGAAAATGAAGTATAAATGGAGATTTTTTTCTCCATCTTTGAAACCTGGTTTCAGAATTTTAATATGGAGTCACTCTCTCAGTGTTTGAGAACATCATTCTTAGGCTTGGAGAACCTAGAAATAAAGAATCTCTAATCGGAAGGCATCATAGGTCTTCATTAGTCTAACTCACTCCCATCGAGAAATCCTTTGGATAGTGTTATTAACAAATGATCACTTGGGCCAGATGTGGCTGCTTCCAGTGACAGGCACCTCACTACTACCTATTTTTGCTAGAGGAACTATGCTCTCTTCTGTACCTTTTGAAAGGACTACAGCTGTGTGTGATTCCAATGTAAACTGACAATAAAAGAGACAAATTACCATAACTGGCTGTTTCAGTTAGGAAGATTAAATAGCCTTTTATTGCAGATGTTTGCCAAGGAAAATGCTCCCCAGTGGAAGACTCTAAGCAGTTAAGATAGATTTGATGAGGGTTTTAATTGCTGTTATGTAAGTGGTAATGGAAAGGTTTTATTAAATGTCACACAAGAGTCAATCGATAGTTTAAAAGAGAAAAGCTTCTCTCTAATGTAGACCTCAGGCTTTTCCAACAGTCGTTTATCAGCAGGGGCAGTTCTATCAGCAACCACAAATATTTATCAAGTACCCAGTGTGCATATGGCAATATCATAAATGTGTCGGGGACTGTTGGGGATTAGAAAAAATAAGCCTATGCTGCAGAGGATCGAATGATTTGAAGCAAGCAAATAGCTACCATGGAAACCAAAATAAATATAGATATATGCATTTGTATAGACATGTATATGCATTCTACTAAAAAGTAATTCAATATACAACATCAAGAGTCAGAATAAGAGATATATTAAAATTGAATATTTATAAAAATAGCATTTTCTTTTCAAAATAGTTTACCACAAAGATTTTTGTTCCTTTATTTGTTTTCCTAGTATTATAATGGAAAAAGCATTTGGTTGGAAGACAGAACACTTGGGTTCTAGTCTATCACTACCTACCTATAACTGGGGCACTTCTTTAACTTCTCTGGGTCTGAGTGTTCATCTGTAAAATGCAGCTTTGGATAAAGTTCTGAGGACTTTTGCTAGCTCTAAGATTTATTGATTCTATGAAGGACTAAGCAACCTCGGTATAGGCATATAATAATTTGTGTTTTAAAATTATTTTACACAATTTTTAGTACTCCATTCATTGCATAAAGTACATGCATGCTAAGATGAGAATTCTGTTTCTCACAAAACGCATATATTTTAAAACTAAAATAGAAACTTGATCAGTAGATCATAGTTGGTATTTCCCAGATCCCCAAACTTCTGCAAGATTATCTAAAACAATTTTTATCAAATTCAGCATACTGTCAAGCTTGTCTCTTTCTATTGGTGTCACACTCTCCTAACTACTCAGTGGGCTATGTTGATAAGTAAAAAGCACATTTGCTTTTGAAAAAGAGCTGATCCTCCTTAAAATGGGTGATGGTAGAACATGAATCATTCTGTGCCATTTTGTAGTTTTGTGTGATCTATCACAGCTGAATCAGAAACTTGACTTCTGTAAAGAAGTGGCTGATTTTGAGAGGTTATTGGATTTAGAGTGGGAATGCCTGCATTCAAGTCCCAACTCTACCATTCTTTTTTTTTTTTTCTACCATTCTTTAGCTCTGTGACCTGAAGAACATTGTTTCCCTCTCTGAGTCTCTTTACCCAATTTAAAGGGCATGAGTCTTTGTATTGGGCTGGCCAAAAAGTTCGTTCGGGTTTTTCCATAACATCTTCCTGAAAACCCGAACGAACTTTTGGGCCAACCCAATATTGAAAGTGAGATAATCTACAGATGTCTATACTACAAGTAATCATACCTTTGGAGGTTATTACTTTTATGATTTTAGACAGACATTTCAGATTTTTTTCTAGGCTCAAAAGGATTTGTTGAGCTCTTATTCCATGCTAGGCATTATGCTAGTCAATTTCATTAAGAACCTCTCATTTAATCCGGAAGAGCTGCAACCAGATTAAAGACTGAACTGATATAAAATAATTTATGAGGATTTGGTGAAAGTGAAAGTGATGGTTAGTGGGTTACTGCTTTTGAGGAGGAACCTGCTATAGCTTCCCACTTTCAGTATTTGCTGTGGATAGCAGCTTTGGAAACGAAAAAATGCTGTGCATGGATTAACTCAGTTTAGTTGCTAGGAATACAGTAAAGTGTCACTGCATTTTCAACATTCTCTCTAGCCCCCAAGATCTAGCATGTACCTAAAAGCCACCTACCAGCAGCTATGTTTATACAGGTTAGAGGGCTGTGTTAGAGTCATTTTCAATGGAAAGGATGTCAGAACCAGCAGGAAATGCACAAAGTAAGTAAAGAATAGCCTGAAATGTGCTTCTGGATCAATTATTTAACAAACGCAGTTTACTTCCTCTTCAGAGTATAATAAACATGGTAATTCTTTTCTGAAAGATGACTATAAATGAAGGGAAAATTATGAATATGCCTACTATGTGCCAGGCACTTTATTAGAAACAAAGCAATTTATATACAGTATTTAATTCTGTCCCCTCAGCAATCCTAAGAAGTGGTTATTCCTAATGTCTCATTCACAGGTGAAGGAACTAAGGCTTAGGAAAATAAGTCACACAGCTGAAATAGTGGCATTTAAACCTCCGTCTCCATTGTAATCCCAAACCCAAGACTATTTCTGGGCATGCTTTCAGGTTCCCAGTAGACGGATGACTTCTCATCTATACACTGGCTCACTATCATTTTGGTTCTACTCTATGAGTAGGAAAGGAGTTCCTGTAAAGGGACTCTGGAATGTTCTCATCTCGAGTGTATTGCTTTCTGTAAACAAACACACGTTTAGAATTTCATTGGAATTTGGCTTAAAGCTGGTTTCCTCTGTTAAAAAATTCCCCAAGAAGGACCAACAATCTGTTACCAGCCTCAGGATGTGTGGTACATTAGATCATTGTTCCCCTTTTCTTCATGCCCTCCCTGTAGAATTGTATATCCATACCCTTTGCCGTGTGACCTTGAAGTTCTTCCCTTTAGAAGTAGAGTTTCTTTCCATAAGCTTGATGTCAAGTTTGGCCATGAAACTTTCTTTGACCAATGGAATGTGGAAGAAGTGACAGTGTGCCAGTTCTAGGCGAAGACCATCAAAGGCATGGAATATTCCCATGTGTCCTGTTGTACTCCTACCTGTCACCACAAGGAGAACATGCCTGGGTTTCTGCTGGTCCAAAGAGGATGAGAGAAATGTGGAGCAGACCTGAACCCAAGCTGCAGCCTAAAGCAGAGCTGCCTGTAGACCCAGAATAAATGGTTTTTAATGGAAGCCACTGAGATTTGGGATGTAATATAGCATTATCATCACAATAGTTAAATAGTAATGTGAATGAATGAATTGGGTTCTGTTTAAAGGAAAGTTTTGGTAGGAAAGAGAGTAAAGAGAGCAGGATTCTGGCTGTCTTCTGGTAAACGAAGTGGAGAAAAAGTCAGAGAAGATGATTAGTGTAGGAAAAAGCAAAGAAGAAGGCCCCCAAAATGACAAAATGCATTATCAGGTCTTTGGAGACTGGTGGGTCAGAGAGCAGGGACCTATTGTGTGACTTGGTGCCTCCTTGAGACCTTTATGACAAAAGATGAAAGTCCTCTGGTATAAAGACAATTGGAAGTGACAGAGGCTTTGAAATATGTAGGCAAACTCTGGAACTGGTAACTCACACTTCATGTTCAGAGGCAAAAAGAATTTAATAGATTAGAGAACCTCCACGTTTAATCTCCTGCTCTCTAGCTAAAATTATGGTGCTGTTGGGTAAAGCAGGATGTCTGAAAATTATCTGTGGCAAGTTTTGTGTTTAAAGAGAAGGTTCCAAAAGAGGGGGAAATAGTGTGTTTTTTTCCTTCTGAAATGACTTTATTTCTGTAGTGCTCTAATAAGCATGCTTTCCTTGATGGGCTAATGGCTGCCTGCATTATGTGTGTTTGTTTCTCTACTGCTCTTCAGAGCTACAATAGCACTTCAGAGAATGGCTGTGACGTAACTGCCATTACACAGATGTTATTTGGTCAGACGCCACTCATCTCTCTGGCTCCTAAACATCTGATCTCCGTAGCATCACACATTGTCATTCAGGTGGGAAGAAGCAGAACTTCTGAAGCTCATTTCTTTTTCCAAAACCTGATTCTTGGGCTTCCCTGGTGGCGCAGTGGTTGAGAATCTGCCTGCCAATGCAGGGGACACGGGTTCAAGCCCTGGTCTGGGAAGATCCCACATGCCGCGGAGCAACTGGGCCCGTGAGCCACAATTACTGAGCCTGCGTGTCTGGAGCCTGTGCTCCGCAACGAGAGAGGCCACGATAGTGAGAGGCCCGTGCACCGCGATGAAGAGTGGCCCCCACTTGCCACAACTAGAGAAAGCCCTTGCACAGAAACGAAGACCCAACACAGCCATAAATAAATATATAAAAATTAAAAAAAAAAAAGAAAAAAAAAAGAAATAAGCACATTCTTTAAAAAAAAAAAAAACCTGCTCCTTAAAATAATGACAACAAGTGCTGCCTTCCTTGGGAAGAAAAAAACAAACTCTATGGAGAGAAACATAATATTCCATTTGCAGAGGACTGACTAAATTAATCTTCTGTTATCTACATGAAGAACTACCAGGCCACCATAAAATATGATAATGTTTATCTATATTTACTGATTTGAAAATATATGCATTTCCAATTGATTAGTTTAAAAAGCTCATTGATAAACAGCATATGTAGTATGATTTTTATTATACAATAATGTGTGTGTATATATGGGTAGAAAAGAATATAAATTAATAACATTCAAAGCCAACAGCCTTAGAGGGACCAAGATTTTATTAGTGGTTACACCTGAGTGATAGGATTTTATCAGATTTAAACTTGTATCTTATACTTTCTCTAATCTTCTTTTTGCAATGAGTACTGCTTTCTGTAGTCAAAGAAATAAATATTTTACTTTCAAAAAATAACTGAAGGGCATGTCTGTAACTTTTTATGAAATTTCATAAGTATTTTACCTTACTCAAAATAATGTAAAGCTGCTCTTTCCCTTCATATATGACTAGAGTAGAGGTAAGTTTTTATAAATGGACTAGGATGATTTGTAGAGCTTTGGAAAGGCCACTAGACACCTGCTACTTAAGCATGATAGACACTGTAAAATGTGCTTTGTTGGGTTAAATTTAAATACCTTTCCTTGGAAAGGTGAAAATACAGTTAATCATTCATTCAACAAATATATATTCAACATCCAGAGCAAGGTACTGTTCTTCGTACTGGAAGAATAATAACACTCTATATTTGCTTTCTAATATTCATTCTATGCATTATCATTTATTTTCCTCATGGTATGAGGTGAACCAGGCCAAAGTATGATCACTTTTCCGATGAATGAACCAAGGCTCAGATAGTGAAATGACTTGTGTACATCGGCAGAGCACCACCTCTCTCCAGATTTAGCTGCCTTATCGCTGGTCTCTCAGTCCAGTGTTCTTGGCACTCCATACTTCATCAAAGCAATGGGAGTCTCTTTTATTTTTATATTATTTTCCTATCTAACTGTAGTTGCCTTTTGAACTCAGCTTTCCACTTAAGGGATGTTGCTGTCTAAACAACTGGGAACAGTCACCTGGAATTGGATAAGATTTTCAGATGGATTACACTGGCAAAATCTGACTGGTCATTAATATTTTATGAATGAGTTTATAAGAGAGTCTTGACAGCAAGCTGAGAGCAGGTAGAGGAAGAGGGCAGAAAGCAGGACACCAGGATGGCGGATAGGAGCAGTAATCTCCTGGAAGCCAGTGGCAGCATGGGTGATGCGGATTCTGAAGTAACCACGTTTGTTGATTCTCCATCATCCAGTCCATCCCAGAGATTAGTGTAAACTGGTCCATGCAACCCCTTTCCCTTGCCCAGTAATTTGTTTAGGAAGTAACAAGTAACCCAATTCTGGCAAGTAAGACATGAGAGAAAAATCTACTTGGCGCCTCATCTATCAAGTAGACACAAAGAAGTTTCCCTAATTCTTCCTCTCAATGTTTCTGTGAAGGAAGGTAAAACATGGAACTGCTGCAGCCATTTTATGACCAAGAGAAACTAACTTGAGGTCATAGTTCATGGAAGGAATTTGGTGATGGCCTGGATGAGCCACTGAATCAGTAAGCCTTGAACTCTGAGTTGTGACATCCTGTTATATGAGATAACTCATTTCCTCATAGCTGAAGCCCATCACACTTATGGTGTTCTGATATTTGCTGCTGAAACTTTCAAACTGATGTAGGTTCCTAGGAGAGGAAAGTGGAGTTGTAAGAGGGCAAAGTAGGAAGGCCCTGATAATAAAAACTCTTATTTCAATTTTTCCCAGAAATGACCCTTCATGGCAATACATTGCAACATAGAACAGTGTAGATTAGAACTTCTCAAACAATGTAGATTCTCTAGGGAAGTGTGTTAAAATTCAGATTCAGATTCAGTAACTAGCTTCCAAGTGATACTGGTGTTGCTGGTCTAGAGCAAGATTGTAGAGAACAAGGAATTGGATGTTGAAACCATACATATTGATTTAAGCTCTAAAAGCCTTCTCATCATATGAAGGTAGTACTTCATAAATTTTAAATCACTATATAAAACCTATTAGTGATGAAGATGATGATGATGATGATGATTAGGGTGATGATGATGCCAATGACGAAAATGGTCACTGCATCTACATAAAGATGATGGGAATAGTGAGGTGAATAAGAACATGGAATCTGGAATTAGCTAAATCGGACCAAATCCTGGCTGTACCTCCTATTAACTGCATGACCTCAGATAAATTACTTAACATCTTTCAGTTTCCTTATTAGCAATATGGATGTGTTAATGATACCAACCTTATAGAGCTATTCTGGAGATTGAATGAGGTAATAAATACACACGGTGCTTAGAGGTACCTGGTAAATAGTCAGTGTTCTACTAGTAGCAGCAGCAGCAGCAGCAGTAGTAGTAGTAGTAATATCTTGTGCATAAAGTTTCCCTTTGATTATCTTACTTTTGTTGTGACCAAACTCCTCTCTGCATTGAAACTTTTCTTTGAGTGTTCTCTTCTGTTTCTCCTAAAATGAAACTTGGTTTCACCCTAGTAATCCCACTTCTGTTCACTGATCCTTGATAGCCAGCATGGAAAAAGGCATAACCCAAGAGTCTTACTATAAGCTGGTTAAGGCCACATATAAAATCTAGAAGAGTATTAAAACAGTCCTTATTTGGGGATTACACTGGCTCATTCCAACCCCATCTGGAACCACAGAAGGGAGGAGATTCTGACCCACCCAGCACTCTGAATGACAATTCTGTAGACAGCAGAAAAACTGTACCCGTTGGACTTTTCCTATCATCTCTTCCCCTTTATCTGTTCCCATTGTTTTCCTCATCTTCTCTCCTCTACAAATGAAATACCAGAACTTAGCACTTCCAAACCTGACTTCCTTATCTATCACTTTGCTCACCTCACACCTCTTGAGGTTTTTCCTGATCCCCCCCATGCATCAGGTTCCTTCTGGCTTTTTTGGATCCTCAAATGCCCTCTAACTCAGCTATTTCAATACTACTCTCTCGGTTGCTTTAGGACTTCCTACTCCCTTGCTCTTCAGTAATGCTCCTTCTGTCAATCCCCAACCTGGGCCACAACCGTAATTCTGTTTCTCTACTGTTAAGTTCTGAGCTTCACTGGAGAAACTTAAATAACAACCAAACCAAGACACTGATTAGAATCAGTATCAAATGGACCCTTGTCAATTCCCTGTCACATTCCCCACACTAGCTGTTTCAAACGTTTTCCCACATTTTTCAGGCCTCTGACATGATTCCTTTTTCTTAGAGCAGTGTTTCTTTAATATTAATGTACAAATGCATCTCCTGGGAACCTTGTTAAAATGAAATGTCAACACTTGATGCTGAAATTGTTGGTTTAGAAACCAGTCTTTTGAGTAGGAATGTCTTAGTTTTCATCCACTTATGCTTTCTCTGGAACTTTGGTCAAAAAACTATTTTCCTTTTGTCTTACATCTTCAATTTCTTCTTCACAATCTCCCTCCCCTAGACCCACAAGCATAGTCAAGTCTAGCAAATATAAACTTTTATTAACTCCACTATTCCTTAAAGTAGTATTTCTCAAAATGTGTTCTATGGAACAATAATTTTTCATTAGTATTTCATAGTATTCCATGCAAAAAAGTGGATTCTATGTCAAATACGTTTGGAAAGGCTAGATAAAACATAGTGCAAAAATTTCTTTAGACAGTGTTTTCTACATGTAATTCCTTAAGCACCAACTCTGGAATTAGTTTAGTAAATACGATTCTAGAACTCTGTCTGACTTACTTCACTCAGTATGACAATCTCTAGGTCCATCCATTTTGCTGCAAATGGCATTATTTCTTTCTTTTTTATGGCTGAGTAGTATTCCATTGTGTATATGTACCACATCTTCTTTACTCACTCCTCTGTCGATGGACATTTAGGTTGCTTCCATGTCTTGGCTATTGTAAATAGTGCTGCATTGAACATTGGGGTGCAGGTATCTTTTCAAATTACAGTTTTCTCCAGATATATGCTTAGGAGTGGGATTGCTGGATCATATGGTAGCCCTACATTTAGTTTTTTAAGGAACCCTCCATACTGTTCTCCATAATGGTTATACCAATTTACATTCCCACCAACAGTGTAGGACGGTTCCCTTTTCTCTACACCCTCTGCAGCATTTATTGTTCGTAGGTTATTGATGATCGCTATTCTGACTGGTGTGAGGTGATACCTCATTATAGTTTGATTTGCATTTCTCTAATAATTAGTAATGTTGAACATCTTTTCATGTGCTTTTTGGCCATCTGTATGTCTTCTTTGGAGAAATGTCTATTTAGATCTTCCACCCATTTTTTGACTGGGCTGTTTCTTTTTTTGATATTGAGCTGCATGAGCTGTTTGTATATTTTGGGGATTAATCCCTTGTCAGTCATATGGTATTACTTATAGGTGGAATCTAAAAAAAAATGGTACAAGTGAACTTATTTACAAAACAGAAATAGAGTCACAGATGGAGAAAACAAACTTGTGATTACCGGGGGGAAAGTGGGGGGCGAGGGATAAATTGAGAGATTGGGATTGACATATACACACTACTATATATAAAATGCATAACTAATAAGGACCTACTGTAGAGCACAGGGGACTCTCCTCAATGCTGTGTAATGACCTATATGGGAATAGAATCTAAAAAGATTGGATATATGTATATGTATATCTGACTCACTTTGCTGTACAGCAGAAACTAACACAACATTGTAAATCAACTATACTCCAATAAAACTTAAAAAAAAAAAGAGGAGTGCAAAAAATACTATTCTAGAACTACCATCTCAATTGACCTTTCTTTTCAAGGCACAACTTCTCCAAACCATAGTGTACATAGATTGCCTCAAGTCCATCAGCACCTATTGAGTCAGGAAGCCCTTGCTTGTCAGCTTTTGCTCACTCTTCAAATGAAACTGTTCCTTCAAATAAAATGATCACATTCCCTTTTACTAACCGATTTTTTAAAATTACATATTCCTGTATGTAACACATACATATAGGGGAAAGTAAGAAAGTAAAAATTATCCATAATCTCATTACCCGTATATAACCATGGTTAACATTGTTTTACATATCCTTCCAACCTTCTGTCCACATATGTATGTTAATGAATATACACGCATACCATATGCTTATATATGTACATAATATATGTGTATATATATATGTTCATGCACTATGTACAAATATATGTATATATCTGTATGTGTGGGTATATATATAATATATATAAGTATGTACATGTATATATACACACATATAGACATACAAATGTATTGTGTGTCTGAATAGTATATATTGAGTAACAAGTTAAACAGTTTTTCTCTTAACAGTGGCTATCACAATTCCTTTAAGGCATAGAATAGTTCCTACTTTTGAAAATTACTTTAGTAAGTGCTTGGAGTAGAAGGTGAGCTCCTGAGGGGGGAGGAAGCTGCTTTCCCTAACAGAGGGGAAAGTATTTGTCCTTTTCTTGAGACTTTGGGAAGGGTCATAGTGATGAGAGGGGAAAGGGAAGAGGAGTTGTGGGTAGCACAAAACTCTGTGCTGTGTGGTATTATTCTCTCTTGAGCCTTCAAACATTTAAGAATGCCTGAGCAGCTTCGTTTTGTAGCAGCTGGTGGAGGAACTGAGTTTCTTGTTTAGCTTCACACGGCACAGCACCCGGTACAGATAGTACATGAGGGTACAAGAGCCCAGACACAGAGAAGGATATGAAGACAAAATCACCCAAGTTACTACATGTGTATCTTGGGAAAGATTTAAATATCCATAGATGTTAGAGTCAGAGGTTTAAAGGCAAGATTACTTATATATTTGAAAACAAATGAGCAGCCACCCCTAACACTGGGAAGATAAAGTATATATTTTAGTATTATATGACTTATTGTATATTCCTTTGCAAAAAATGATATCAAACACTATAATATGTTTCATATCCTGAAAACCAGGTTTTCAATTTTATTGGATGGACCAGCCATTGATTTTTCAGCAACCTAGTCTTAATACGCAAATGCAATTTTATATAAGTGGTTTTGATAAAACCGTTAAAAATCTGACCATATCATATCAGCTTTAATAAGTTTGATTCTTGGGTTCAATAACACTGATAATATGTTAATCTTAGGCCTTGTGGTGATGCCTCAGCATTAGAGTCCAGCTCTCTCTACCCTATTCCAATCTTTTCATCCTCATCTTTTCCTATCCATCCCTTCCTCTCCTACCTCCCCTAAAGAGATTGCAAAACCACATACACCATAAGCTCCAGGCACACTCAAGTACTTAGCAACTCCAAAATGGCAAAGCCTTTCAATACCCCTGTGTTCTTGTTGTCTGGAATACCCATCTCCTCAGTATCCAACTGTCTGTTTGAAGAAGTCTTTCTTCAATCTCTCCATGCAAAATGGATGGTTCAATTTTCTCAGCTTTCCAAGCATTTTATTTATATCTTTATTATAGCAGTTATCATGTTATCTTTTGATTATTCGTTTACATGCATTCTTCTGGCCTGGAGGTGGGAGGGGAGATAATTCAGTATTATAAAATACGAACACATTCTGAATCTATTTATGATTACTAATAACCATAATGCCAAAGCTAATGTGATGATTATAATATGCTAGTACATGTAGCAATAGAACTCTGCCCCGACTATTACGCCTGCACAAATGTGCTTAGGCTTTCTCTCTCTCTTGCTTTCTTCTTAATTAACATTTGGATAATGCTCTAAGGTCTATTATGCCATACATTTTCCTCTCAAACACAGTGGATCTCCAACATGAACTTGCATATTAAGGACCTGGGTATTTAGTTAAAGTACAGATTCTGATGCAGTAGATCTGGAGTGAATCCTGAGAGTATGCATTTCTAATATACTCCCCAAAGAGACCAACACAAGTGACCTTTAAGTCCTAGAAAACATGTGTCCATTGTTGTGAATTAAATGAGTGCTAAGGCCTGGCAGAAAATTTATACATGAAGAATTTATATCTCAGATGAGGCTTGGGTTCTAAAATCAGCCAACACTACATATAGTTAAAATTATATTTGAAAATATCATAGGAAATTGCCGTGGTGGAGAAGGGTACAATAAGCGTACAGTTTTCTCAGTAAGTTCAGTATATCTTTAGGTTGATCCTTCAGTGTTTGACAACTGACGAAGGATCAGTGCAATGCACAGAATTAACTGGTTCTATCCAGACTGTGCACCCAAGCCTTACAGTCCAAGATTCTCTATGTCTGGCTAATATTTAAAACCGGAAAAACAATTTTGATCAACATGGTGTGGAGAGTTTATTCACTGTCTTGTCTGCAGAAATTTGATAATTCTTTGGTTTGAGTACCATGTGAAGGAGTCAATTTACAGGTAGAGATCACGTGGCATAAAAATAAATAAATAGTTAAACAGATAAATATCTTAAAACACTAGAATTATAATGCTTACTCTCTGAGAAGCATGTGTGAACTAAGCCTGCTGTGGGAAAAATATCTTCTAACCTCCCATCTCATGTTCATTCTTGGGTATAGGTTCACTGAGCAGAATGGCAATCAGAACTCACGCTACGTTAATTGTTGTATTCCTCTCTTCCTTTTCCTAATTTTGACCAAAAGGGTATAGTTAAATATGTATAAATTATATGCTTGTAGTCCCAGTATTCTCGTGATATTGATGCCAAATACATGTAAGCTTTTTATGTATTCCTGCCATCTATAGATTGAGATTATAAATTCAGGATTTCTCAAACAGACAGCCTGTAAGCCAAGGCCTGCAAAGCAGTGGAGTGGAATATGGAAAGCCTGTCATAGACTATTGAAAATGAAATAAATGTATTTCTGCTGAAATCCATAATCTTGTCATTTTCAGTTCCCAAAGACAAGCCAATATAGGAAAGTACATGATTTTTTCATAATTCCTTATCCTTTTTATGGACTATTTTCTGTTAAAAGAACTGGATAGCTATTCAACCTTTATTGTCATTTGGTTCCTGTTCTCTCTTTAGGGTGTAGTTGATCATGAGTATTAGGCACTTCTAGAATGTTCATTTTACCTTTACAAATAACAGTGAAATTGAAAAATTTTATGCCACTCTAATGGAGCCCAATGAACTTTTCAGGCATGTGATTAAAGACTAGGCAATAATCAATTTTCCTATAATCTATTTCCATACTTATCCCTTGCTTTCTCTACCAGATATATTGCTCTACCAAATCAATAGAATTTTTGTAAAAGAACGTACTTCTAAAATAAAATGCATTAGTCCCTCTTACTTCCTAATCTCAGAGTCAGACTGGACTGACAACCTGTTCTTAATGTCTCTGAGCAAGCTAATCCTGCCTCCTACCTAAGGGTGCTGGGGAGATGATTGAAAATATTGAGATATAAAAACACACTGGAGCTATAATAAACAACTCAGCAATATGCCTTCTAAGGTGGACAGATTCTTGGTAGGCAGTCCTAGTTATTGCAGTCTCTTTTAGGTGTTCTAATGCACTCGGCTGAATTATGCACCACACTGCTTCTGAATGACACAGCCATTTCTGACTCCATTAATATGGAAGATTTCAGCCAAATGCTCTTAAACGATAGCTTCTCTTTATTTGTAATTTCAGACTCTATTGATTTCCTTCTGTTCCCTTCATTATGATTTCAATTGATTACCTTGGCAACTGCAATAACAATGATTGCACTTGACACTGTCTGAGACTCTTGAGATGGTATTTGAATAGGAATGGTATAATTTGGGGGAAAGTGCCTGCAAGAACCTGTCATTAACAGTACACTTACACTTTACTTTTATTGACTTTCCTCTCTTTTGAGTAGGCCCTTGTCACAGAGTTGGCTGTTAACAGGGCTACAGTAGTAGCTGAGATTTCTGCAGCTCTTCAGAGGGTAAAAGATTCTTATTATCAAAGAGAGTGGTATGGGCTTGCATATATATACACACACATATACACATGAAAATATAGTGTGTGTGTGTGTGTGTGTGTGTGTGTGTGTGTGTGTAGCTGTTGTCATTTTGCCAATGCTGCTGGCTCTGTGACTTGCCATTCAGGTCAGCATACCAGCTGTGGTGGGCATTTTGTGGTGATCGAACTTTTAGGGCATCAGACCTTAGATTAAAGGCTCCAGCCAAGATTTAATAATGTATTCTGAACAATGTCTTTATTAGACTTTTAAGAAAAAAGAAACAAACAAACTTGCTTTATGCCATTGTCACACCACAGAATTTAAAATTCAGAGGCTCCACTGTGGATTGCAAACTGTGAATTTTATGCAAGCTCTTAGGTCTCCACTTTTGCTCAGTTGGCCCTTCCTGAAAGAGTGTTTTCTCTATGAGATTCTTGGAGAATAACAGCTATGCAATGGGAAGGTGTCTATGTCACACTCTTCTATGTTTCTTTCTTCCAGTGTTGTTTTAAATAAGTAGCCACCCATTTATCCTGTTGATAATAGCACAAGGCTTCTGAAAGGAGGAGATTTTTGCCAAGTTGCAGCGCTCTACAAGAATTTAGGAATACTAAGTTTCAGCAATTTCTGCTGAGAGGCCCATGTTCTGTTCGTTCTTTGGAAAAGACATAACACTCTGATTTCCACCAGAATGTTTGGCTTATTTCTCTGAGATTTGCCAGGCAGCCTTAGTGTACCGGGAAGAATCATGAATTAGAACGCCATAGACATGGTTTCCAGGCTCATCTCTGCCGTGGACTGTGTGACTTTCTGCAAGTCAGTTTACATCTCTAGACCTCAGTTTACTCATTTGTAAAACGAGGATTGGAATTGATGTTGCCTAAGACTCTTTATAACTATATTTTTGTAGAACATTTGCCCATGTAACTTGGTGAGCCAGCTAATTATATATAAATGTCAGTGAATTGAAGTAGAGGAGGAAGTGCCTGGCATAAAATATGCTTAGTGTTTGCAGAATCTGCACATTTGAAAACGAACAAGCAAACAAACAAATAAATAAATACCAAGGAGTTTTCTTGAGTTCAAGCTATTTTCTGTTTCTCTTCAAAATCATTTGTCCTTGACCATCTGTGTAGCTCCATTGTTTTTGTTGAGCTGAAAGCTAATTAGATTTGATCAACTATTTCCTGTTTGGGAGACACAAGATTCTAGTTCCATCCTGTGTATATAACCAGTTTTTAGTTTTCTTTTTCTTAATTTTGCCCCCAATAGGGTGTGAGTATATGTGCATGAGGATTGAGCAGGGAAAGCCTATGGCATTGCAGCTCCATATCAGAGAATGATAAAATAAGCTTTTCAGGGTTATGCAGCTAGATCGGCGAATGCGCTGATATTTAAGTGACACAATTCTGAGAAGACACTGTGAAGGTAAACCAGTTAGGATGTTATGTGTTGATTATATATTGTATATTTTATTATGGAAAGTGAGACGAGAGGTGAAGAACAAGTAAAGGTCATTCTCTAAAGAAAAAGGCAAAGGAAGAGAAAAAGCAAAGAAGGCAGACTTGGGAAAAGACTGATTAAGTCAGATCCAGCAGCAAGTTCTCCTTTCTGAGAAGTCTGTTTTTTCACAGAACTGTAGATTCTTATTTGGTTTTGACATGGCCCATCCCTCATCATTGCCAGAAGCAAAATCAGTGTCTTACAGATGAAAAGTCTTCATGTTTACCATGTTTAAGGATGCCAATCATTCACCAGCCTCAGTATTCAGACTTGCTTGTCTGTCAATAATCATACTGCCAGCAGTCCAAAAAAGGAATCTGGAGTATACAGTGGATGGATGACAGCTAAATTCCTTGACAACACTGAAGAGTCAAGGGAAGGTATAATTTTAATCACAGAAGCCAGAAGTGGAAGGCGCTTACCCTTTCTCTTTAACAAGCCCTACTCATATCTCACTGTCACCTAACACAACCCCTACACAGGGGGATCTTGGCTGTTTAAGAGAGGGTTGGTGACAACCACTTTATGATGAAACACTGCTAGAAGATTAGGAGAAAAGATAGGATACTTAGAGCCTATACTCTTGACTTCCACAGCTCTTGGTAATTGCTTCCTTTCTAAACTAAAAGGCCAATTTAAAATGGAGACGACCCATAGAACAGAAGTAACTAGGCTGTACCATCATAGACTTGGATAATGTTATTAGCTTTATAAGGAGGTTTCATATATTCAATACAGTATACCATTTGATTCTCACAAGAACACCAAGGGGCAGATATTATTTTTCCTTTGTGTCATTGGGAAAACAGGCTCACGGAATTTGGTGGAGTTTATGAAGATAGTAAGAGGCAAAGGTTGGGAATTGAAAGCTAATATTACATCAGGTTAGAAAATTCTTTCCATTATAACACAGCTTTCTCCAGGTAAACAAAGCTCTGTATTTAGAAAAATCGTATCAGGATAGAATGGGATGCCCTTGTGAAGGAGTTGAGATGACATTGGCCTTGGTCAAGCACTGATTTTTGGATCTCGGAGACTGTGATTGCTAAAAGCAAGGACTTTCCTTGGCATCAATTCCAACACCTAACATTAAGCCTGGGGTCTTTCTTCTGCTGTCAGTGCTTCCACGCTGGCCTAGCATAGCACTCAATGGCTAACAGATCTGGGAGACTGGCACAGAACTTTGGAATGAACAGATATTCCTTGTGTTGGTACCCCTTTGTAATGGTTGCTCACTTCCTCATCCCACTGCCAGGGAATGTGTCCTTTCATGAGGGCGTTTGAAGGAGATGCTTTTTTGTTTAGTGATTTTCTGCACCAGCAGTTTCCTCATTTAGAGATTGAAATGGATATACCTCACCTTGGGAAGTGACGTTCTAGAATCTGTTCCTTTTTCGTGAGCAGCCAGGTGGCAGGGACACTGCAGACATGGAACAAAAGAGGAAACATCTTTGCAGAGGAGAAAAGGGTCTGTGCAAAGAGTGTCAAGGGGATGACTCTGGCCATCCCTTCTCAGAACTAAAATTAAAAAGAAACAACTCTGCCTGCCAAGACTGGGGTAAAGAAACCCTATAGAATGTATAGTCGGCAATGTGGTTTCTGCTAGGGATTTCTTTTTTTTTTGCTTGTCAGTAGGCATTCCTGATGTTTAAGTCTATGATATTTTAGTAAAAAACTTAATTCAGGGACCATGACGGCTACATTAGTGAAGATTTTGACAATCCAGGGACTAAACCAAAATGGCAACAGCCACGTGCAAGAGGCACATAAACCTGAATTAAGTTCACTAGAACACAGGGATGATCACATTGGGTGACACTCATTAAGCACTATGTTGTACATAAAACAATATACTCTTTTCAATTGCATTGTACATTAAGAGACTGCATGTTTTGGAGTCAAAAAGGTGGCTTAGGCATGAGATAGTTCTGGATTAAAATGCCAGCTCTGCTACTCACAAACTGCATGGCCTTGGAAGAGTCATTTAACCTTCCTGAGCCTCAGTTTTCTCACCTGTAGAATGAAAATAATGGTTCTAATTTGTAAATATGTAAAGCACTTGATAAATTGCAGGTATCATTGTCACTATTTAACTCTAAAATGATTCTGTATTGGTTGTATTAGCATTATTTTTTGTTGTTCTCAGTGATTATTTCTCTGGTCACTTGTTCTACATATAATTGCAAAGGTTAGTAGGTTGCTTTTAGATATATATTCTTAATGAACTGGTAATAGAGAACAGGATCAAGAGATGGCCTCCCTTCGTTAAGAATAGCAGTAGAGAACCATAAAATGTACCAGCGTTCATAGTTATTTGGTTGGAGAGGTATGATTTGTCCCAGTTGATTGTCATCAGTTCACCGACACTGAGGTTAATCTCTAGATTCTCAACTGCCGTAGCATAGTATTGAACTTTTGTTCATGTAGCATCTCATATGTTTTTAAAGTTGTTTTGAAAAGAAGACTTGGCCAGGAATCTGTATTGACTTTATATAAGGTCATTCCATCTTATGTAATTTCTTTTCAAGTTGGTATTTACTCCTAGATCTATCTCAAACCAGTCACATTCTTCATTGGTTGTTTGCAAAAGCATAGATTTCTGGTCATTGACAATGGGGTTAAAATTAATGGTAATAGCAAACATATATATGGTTCTTACCATTTACTGGGCATTCTTCTAAGCACTTTAAATATATTAACTCATTAATTCTTATTAATAAGTGGATTCTCCATTATTATCTTCAGTATACAAATAAGTAGTACCACTCCTGGGGCAGGGCAAGAGGAATCTGTGTCCTGACCCCTGTGCTTCAGTAGGCTGTGCTTTGGGCTCTTCTCCAGCTATACCCCTCCCAGTGGACAAAGGGTCTATGGGGCCAAGGGTGCATGTTCAACTGGATGATCAAGAGAAAGCCAAGTGGTAGCTGCTTGTGGGAGTCATGGAAGGAGCTCATGTTCATGGTCAGAGTAGTGTAAATATTGTATCCTTACCATAAAGGAAAAGCGTGGTGGAAGAAAGGAGTGTGAGCTACTGGCCAGCTGTCCTGGTGACACCATGTCCCGATATGATACCCTGAGAATTCTACATGTGAACTTTGTCTTTCTAGAATGATAGAAGATAAAACAGTATACTAGCTTGATTTATGATCTTTCATTGGATGTATGATAAGTGGGCCTCCATTCATACTCTTTTCCCAGGCTGCACAAATGCTAGAGGTAGGCATATGAACGAGGAAATTGAAGCATATTGAAGTTAAATGATGTGTTCAGTTTCCCAGAGCAAGAAAGTGCTAGAGCTGTGATTTGAACACCTTACACTATGCTATTGTTATAGTTGAGTTTAAGGAATCTGCTAATATGATATTGGCAAGACCTTTCACCCTCATTCTTCACCATCCTCAAAGAATGGTCCTGCAAGAAGATCCGAGATTTCTATGCTGCTGAAGCAGACATGAGAGCACGTGCAGCCATTGTCATGCTGCATTCAAGGAGACACAGAGTTCCCCGGGGTTTGACTCAGGGGCCAGTGGGCAGCAAGGGGCAGGCAGAGTTATAGACCAGATCAACCAGAGGAGAAACACTTTGAGCCACCAGAAGAATCAGGATGTTGGGTAAAATTTGGTTGAGGGAAAATGAAGGGTTCATTACAGAAAAAAGGAAAAGAAGTTAAAAAGCCCTGGTATCGTAGGATGTACTTCAGTTTTGAAGTCAGAACTATATTCAGATCTTAGCTTCTCTATTTGCTAAGTGACTTTGGCAAGTTATTTATGCTGACCAGGCCTTTGTTCCCTCATTCGTAAAAATGGAGAGGACAGAAATCCCATGAAAAATTATTAGCACAGTGCCTGACACAAAGAAGCCACCCTATAAATGGAGATATGAGCATAACAGAAATATTAGCAGTAGTGAAAAAATAGAAATAATAATAATGATGGTAATAGCTAATGTTCGTATAGAGTTTACTAAATTCCAGACGCTCTGCTCGGCACTTTCTGTATTTTAGCTCTTTAGTCCTCATAACAAACGAATGAGAGAGTTCTGTCATTACTAGTCCCCTTTTACAAATGAAGAAACTGAGGCATCAGGAGACTAAGTAACCTGTACAAAGTCACTGGGGTGAAAAAGTGGCAGAGACAAGATCCTAAACCAGGGGTCAGAAAACTTCCACTATAAAGGACCAGATAGTAATTATATTATGTTTTGTGGGCCAGACTCTGTTTAGTTCCAGGATCTGCCATAATAAAGAAGGGGCAGGAGAAGGGGCAGTTGGAGGGAAAATAAAAACCTCAATATTTTAAGGGTTTTTTACCAGACAGTTAAAGTCTCATTTAGTGATGGAGATGCTATTTGGTTAGAGAGATCTTTTAATGGACACATTGGTTATGCAAAATGAAGGCATAGATTGGATGGGAGAAAAACTAACTCCTTTGCGTAAGAGTGCTCATCTTGGGTGGGTGTGATGCTCATACAAGTTGAAAAATCTAACTTAGCCTAACCTTGTGCTGCGGGGGCCGAGGAGGAGGAAAGGAGGGATAATAGATAGCTTTTAGGTCTGAGTAAACAGTTGATCAACAATAAAAATCTAAGTCGAAAAGTTTTTTCATCCTTGCTTGTTTTTATTGATGCAAATGAAGACATTCTACTCACCATGAAAGAGACATTCATGAAGTTCTTGCAACAGGCACTAAAGTGTTATGATAGTTTTACGTAATATAGAGAGAGAGCTTTTGTCCGCAAAGAGCTCACAATTTCAAGAAGTTTTCCAAATATTAGGTTAGCACCTCCCTTTCTCTGGTGTAGATTAGAACCTCTTGCTAGTGGCTCCTGTCCTTGTATAAAATTAAGACCTAGATGAGGTGGAGAAGGCTGATTAGTTCTAAGGGCAGAACCAAGCCTGTTAATAGTGGCCGAAGCTGCTGGTATCGTACTGTTACTTCTCCCCCCCTGCTTCCTACTTCTCCCCCTACCTGCTGCTGACTGATCATTTTAACCATTGTTTTGTGTATGAAAGTGGTCGCTCTTTTCTTTTTAAGGTGGAAGAAAATATGAATAACAACAACAACCAAAAAAAGAAAAGGAAATAGAGGGGAAAAAAGCATTTAAAATCATCCCCATCCAGTGAGAAGTTTCTTTCAGACCTGGTGTGCAGGGCTTATGCTCAAGGATAAACTTCTGGCCAGGATCTGGACATATTTAAACAAGCATCTAAAGTACACCTAGGAGGGACCTCTCTGGTGGTCCAGGGGTTAAGACTCTGTGCTTCCACTACAGAGGGTACGGGTTCGATCCCCGGTCAGGGAACTAAGATCCTGTGTGCCATATGGCACGGCCAAATAAATAAGTAAATAAAGTACACTTAGGATCATATTTAATAACATTTTCTTCCTGAGTTTCTTAGAGAAAGACCTATTCCTTCAATTCATAAAGAGCACATTATATTTCACATATTACCCTAGAAGTATTTGTAGGGAAACGTTGATGATTTACTGGAAAACTGCATTATCTAGATCACACCATTTCAGGCTATGTGATTCTGATTCTAGTGTAGCCATGTTACAAATCTATAAATTGTAGATAGCTGATAGTGGTGAAAAATCATTCTTGCCTAGAGACAAGCAGATTCTATCCACTGACTTCTCTCCCCACCTGAGAAGAGCTAGTTTTGCCCCCATTGGCACATTGCTTTCCCTGTGTCCAATCTAGAAATGCATGTGTTCTGTGGACTCTTCTTTGAACTGGTTGCAACATCTGACCAGTTCCCTCATTAAGGAGTTGAATAAAATCTTTAACACATGTTCATTTTTCATCCATGTAAGAGTCATGGGTTTATATGTTTTGAAAATTATCCCTAATGCTTTCTTCTAGTTTGCAGATTAGGGGTTCACTCCTGGCAAGCACCTCTGTCACCGGCATCACCTTCCAAGGTGTAGATAAGTAGACAACGTGTTTGCCTTTCTTATTTCTACAACTGAATCTCAACCTAATATTAACCTTATATTAAATTTCATGTTAACCTGCTTCAGAACTCTGGGGAGTGGAGAACAACGGTGTCTTTCTGGATTGGGGAAATATTTTTAAATAGCCCCAAGACACAATGTTCTGCATAACACCATAAAGACAGCAGTTACAGCATTCCTACGACACCTTTCCTTCTCTATTACCTCCAGCTAATAAGTTTTGCAGAATCAAGGTTGGTTCTTCCCTGACGGCATGAAATAAAATGTTCCTTTATTTCGTTCTGCCTATCCCTCTTAAGAATCAGCAGATAAATATCACACCTGTTTTGGACTTTTGCAGACTAAAATAACTGACCAAAGAAACAAAGTTTTAGAAGTGAAAACTGTACACTTCTATGAGAACATTAATGCAAAATGTTCTTTCTGCTTGACTGACTAGAATGAAGCCTGATGTAGAAAGAGCATAACTCTATTACTCGATGATGCTTGCTTAGTATAATGCACTCTCTCCTGAAATAGGTTTAAGAAACTAATAGAATTAGTTGATTATAATTAGGGTTGATGGGATCGGCAGATGAGGTTGGCACAATAAACCATCTCATTGAATAAGGCAGGCTCAGCCGGCTGCTTCTCTGGTCCTGCATCGTGCCCACTTGAGCTTAGGGCTGGGCATCCCAATCCAGAGCATGGCAGCCCTTCTAAAAGCCACTCACCATGTGCAATTTCCTGGAATTGTATTGATATATGAATTATATAATGCCATTTTATTAGGGAATGGAGCCCCCATTTATGATTATTCTTCATCCATTAGTAAGGATTATGTGACCAGCAGTGTCCTTAAAAATGCTGGCAGGGATAGAGAAGTATATGCGTGATAGCACCTAGCCTCACAGAGCCAGCTGGAGAGGGAGAACTAACCAACCTATAGCAATGAGAACACAATTGATTGTTCATCTGGGATACTGATTTGAAGTACAATAGCCATGCATAGAAGAATGGTAATGAGAAACTGCCTGAGAGAAAAAGTGAAATTTGAGCTAGACATTGCATGACATGAAAGTTGGATATTTCAGGTAAAGTATACAGGGTGAGCAGAGGCCCAAAGGTGAGAATTGCATGGCATGTATGGAATTTAGGGTGAAGTGGATCTGACTGGTATGAAGAATATAGTTTATGAGTATTAGGAAGCAAGTTTGGGTTGAAGAGGGAGGAAATGGGGATCTCAGATGACCTGGAGAGATGGACAGAAGGGTCTGAATTTGGTGTCAAAACCAATCAAGGCTATTCTGGGATTGGAAGTAGGGAATAACATAATGAAAGTGGTGACTTACACAAGATGAGTTGAAAGGGAAATTTCATAAAGGTAGTAAACAAGGTGAACTGTGCCTAGGGCCTGGATTGGGGATAACATTGTTGGAATAAAAAGAATGGAAAATCTAGTACATATTTCAAAGGAACCAGCAATAAGAATTTAATTCAATAGAGTAAACATTTATTGAATATATCTCTGTACAACGAACTATGAAAAGCATTGCAGGAAACCGTAAGAGGACAAGGCTGTGTTTCATGAGTTTAAAATCTGGAATGGGGGTTGCAGATATAGAGCAGTGAGTTCAGTACTGAGCAATACAGGTCCATACGTGCTTCTAAAAACAGTAGTAGAAGCATTCAGAGAGGATAGGTATTTATTTTATCTGAGGTAATTAGGTGAGGTTTCACAAAGACTCACTAAGACTATGAAAAATGAAGATGTGGAAAAGCTAGAAACATGAAGGGCATGACATTCTTGAGAAATGGAAGCAGAATTGGAATTTAGGGTGTATGGTCCAGGGAGGAGGGTGGAAGGACATAGATAGACAGGCAGCGTGGGAGGCATAAAATCAGGGAAGGTCTGAATCCCAAGGAGAAAATTTAGACTTTATCAAGAAGCCAATGAGGGGGTCATAGAAGCTTTTCAGCAGAGAAATCAACCGATCAAATCGATGCATGATAATGATAACCCTGACCATGCATTGATGATGGATTATGGGAAGCAGTTGGGGGAAAGGTTGGTGATGATGAGGTCAGCTTGAAGTAATGTTGACTGGGAGCTGTGAAAATAGTCACAATAAAAGAAACAATTTAGGAATACCTGCAGATGTAGACTCTTAAAAGCCTATTAATTGAATGTAAAATTGATTGGCATCCATTTAACTAAGATTTCTTGTTTATGTAAGTGAGAGGATGGTAACATCCTTAACTGAAATAAGGAATATGGAACTAAAGCAGGTTTGGGACATGTGAAAATAAATTCTAGTGTGAACGTACTGAGTTTGAAGTACTAATAGGTCGTCGTTATGTTAATATCCAAAAAGGAATATAAAATATTTGCTTGGAACCTAGAGGAAAAGTCAAGGCTATACCTGTAGAATAAGTTTCAGCCACAGAGGTGTGTTAACATTGAACCTCTGGCATTTAATGAGATTGCTTCAGAATGAAAACATGGAAGATATGGGCTAAGGATTGGATCTTAGGGAATAAAAAATTTAATGGACAAAAAAGAGGAGAAATCATTGAAGGAGTTAAGAATTAGGAAGATAACCAAGGATAGTGACATTATGAAGGCCAGATGTTGAGATGCTTTCTAGAAGGAAGGGTTAGTCATATACACTGAGAAGTACCACTGAATTTAGCATTCAGGAAGCCCATGGTGATTTTAGTGGAGTGTAGTTTTAAGTAAACTTGTGAGGGGGGGAAGTCAGATTGTACCAGGTGACAAAAAAAATGGGAAGCAAAGAAAGTCATTGAGGGTACAGTTATTCTTTCAAAGTGTTCAGCATTGAAAAAGGGAAAGGGGACCGTGCTAACTTGTGGGGGCAAAAGAATTGGCAAGAAGAACTCAAAGTAACTTTATATGAATAGGGGAATCAATGGAAAACAAAGACTGAAGATAAAGAAGAGATGTGGGGATAACTGTTGAAGGAGAAATTGGTAAGAATACCATCAAAGCAAGCTTGAGGGGTTAGCCTAGGGGGAGAGGCAAAAACATTTATTCTCCCTCTCAGATTTTGTTTGACTAGGCTCATTTAACTTTTTAACAAGGTTATCCTACCCTTAGATAAAATTATATAAATTGTGTTTAGGGAGCCAATAGCTGTATGCTGCCTGTGATCCACAGTTTGAACCCAATTAATTCAGTTTCATATTTTCTTGGTTGACTTCATTGCCTCAGACTTTGGCTTTTGTCCCTCAAATAACAGTCTATTTGACAGTCTATTGGACTGTATGGTTGGCTTTCAATTTTATTTTAATGCCTGAACCCCCCCCACTGAGATCACCTTGAACTCCACAGTCTTCATGCCAGCCAATTCCCCATCCCCTGCTTTGCCCAGCAAAGATCTCCATGAACCCACTCTGGGCCTAGTTTGTCTTGGAGGGTATTGCAGAGCCCAAAGAGTCAATACTGGAATGAACTGTTTGAGAACTGTTCAGGAGTTCAAGCATAAGCTAGATGATCCATGGGCAAAAATATCTCTCCAACTCCGAAATATTGGTGTTCTTTGGGGAAAGAGATCTGATTAGAGGAAAAATATCTGATTAGAGGAAGAGTTTATCTTCCAAATCTATTAAGATTGATGTGATCATGAAACATCCAAGCACAGAGGTTGTATATAGATAGTTGAAAATATGGCATTGGTGCCATTGGTGCTCAGATAAGAAGGCTTAAATTTTTTCTCTGTTATAAAAATTGTCCCTATTAGCCACCTTTAAAATTAATTTACAAATACATATACATGCATACATATATGACTTAGGGGTGGACTTTCTCACTTTCTATCTTCTATCTCCCTCTGTTTCGTGTGTATATATATATATATACACACACACATATATGAAATAACATATATATATACATATATGTGTGTGTGTGTATATGTTATTGAGGAAGATGTGGATGGAACCAAAGATAATATATACCTACCTACATACTTGTATATGTATGTACATATATGCATGTACATAAATATGTATTATATGCATATGGACATGCATATATAAAAGTATGTAGGTAGGTATATATTATGTTCAATGCCATCCACGCCTTCCTCAATATCTTATTTTTATGTCTGTGTGTTCCTTTCGCTTGTGACAAAATTAGTTTAAGCTTTCAAAGGGTAAGCATCATGTGTTTGCATGATTTTCTCCAAGCAAAGAGTATTAAGGGCTCAGTTAATCATTTCTGACAATGGTGATGAGTTGCTTCCAAAATGATTTTATGTCGGCTCAGTCTTACTGTACTTGGTTTAAGGAAACAAGTTCTCAAATAGGCCACAGCTCCCTGCCAAGAGCTGTGGTTGAGTATGTACTGCCTGCATCCAGTCTCTAGCAGGCAGGCTGAAGCAGAGCATCTTAAAGAGGTTGTGGGAGGCTCTTCGATTACCTTGTAAGACCCATCTTTCATCTCCAGGAGACATCATTTTAAAAAGACCAAAGCCATAAAACATCCTTGGGCTTTCTTTATTGCCTTTGTTTTCACTTATTGCCGTAAGTGTAAGTCATTAGGAAGATTCACTCCACCAAAAAGACCGTGGAGAATTGACTGAAATAGAGCAAAATCATAGGATGGTTTTCTATCTGTACGAGTGTTGAATTAGTACATCTAAGAGGTCTTTGAAAATGAGCAGATTTGATACACTCCTTTAAGGGGAGCATCCAGGAAATCCTCCTGACATGGGAACTACAGATTTGGCCGTCTGTTCCCCTTGTAAGGAATTAGCCTCTTGTCAGCCAAATGTAATAATAAGAAAATATGATATTCAGCTATGCTAGATTCAGCAATGCAACTAAAGTTCTTCCCATAATACTGACTGCCTGAGCCACTGAGTCTTAAACTTTTTAATCCCCCTCTAGGTAAATATTCTCTGCATGTCAGGGGCCTCCTGCAGCAGTGGTTACGAGCTTAGCTTCTGTAGTTCAACTGCTTTCACACTGACTGCCTTCAACCCCATTCTGGCCTTCACTAGCTGTGTGAATTTGGGCAGGTTGTTTGGGGCTCTAAGTCTTTATTTCTTCTTCTGGAAAATAATGTGTGGGATTTGTTCTGTTGCCCCCCTCCAGATCCACTGAACTCCCTTCTCCAATCTTGTACCAATACTAGGAGGTAAACCATTCTAGATAGAATGGAAATTTAATTTATTGTCCAAAATGGGACACATGGAAGTAAAAGGGAAGGGGCTATCCATATAAGGAAAAGGTATAAACTGATATGGTTCCAGGCAAACCCAGAAATATGGTCATCCCTTAAATGGACTATGAGAGTGGGTTCATTTGCCCTCTGACATTGCATTTTAATTGGCTGCCAAGAGTATGGAAGAAGAGAAGAGAATGTTGCCAGGGTATTGATTTCCCTGACTTACTCTTTGTGGTATTAGCCAACAACTGGCTGAGGCCATTGACCAAAGGCCACAAGAGCTACTGGGTGGATTTCTCCAGGCAGTTATTTCCAGGTTCCAGTAACTGCTTCCTTCTCTCATCCCTTGAGGCCTAGGGATGGTTAACTGTGCCTTCCGTGAGCATCACCAGGGTACCATTATATTTGTAATTTCCATACACCATGCCCATGACTTTGTTAACAGCTCCTTTTTTAAACTCTCCTCAGGTGACTCCCACTTGAGGGTGCTATTTGTTTATTGCAGGACCCTAACTGATACAAATCCACATAGTAATTGTGCCTACCTCATAGAGTTCCTGATTGAGTAATCCGTGAAACATGCGTAACGGCAAGTAATCATGCAAAAGTAGCAATTATAAATGATAAATTGCACTTTGCGAAGCATTTTTGCATACGTCATGCCATTTGGCCTCCAGACATGTATGACATGAGGATAGCATTACGTTCCCACTTAATAGTTAAGGAAATTGAAACTAATTAAGTTAAATGACTTATCCAAGCTTATGGCTCCGAATAATAGATTTGAGATTTGAACCCAGGATTCTTAATTCCAAAGCCATGTTCTTCCTACTGCACTACATTGTAAAGGTGTTTTAACCAAGACAGTCTCATCAGATTGTTCTTCAACCTTCTCAGATGTAATTGTAAGACATCGTCATCAAGCATATGGAACTGCTTTTCATTTTTAATATTTAAAAAAACCATGATTAACTTACTGGAACAGAAGGAAGGTAAGATGTGCAGCAAAGGGGAAGAGGATCTACTGCAGTGATAAACTCCAAATGGCCCCTGCCCTCACTAGCCTGTTCCCATAAATGTAAAGTCATGGTTCCATATGCTGTGACTCTGAGTGATCAACTTGCACATTTCCAAAATGCATGCCAAGTACTTTTGGAAATCTTCAGAAGGATGTCTCACAAACCAGTCCATCAACGAGGGTCCCTAAAAAATTCTGCCTGTTTTTTTGTCCACTGCTCTTGCTCCCTCTCCTTGACATCGCTCGCTGTCTTCAAAGCAGCTTGGAGAAGCCTTGTCATTGCCCCTGCTGATGGTGCTGTGATCAAAGTATGTGCCAAGGACACTGTGTCCGACTGTTCCAATGTTTTTAATCTTTGCAGAACAGACAGAAGGGCCTCCTCCATTTTCTTAACCACACCTGCTCAGCTGGACCTGGATGCAGTAATCTTTGTGCTACCATTTCAAAACCTCTCAAGAATCCTTCCATCAATTTCTGGTCCCCATCTCTCAAACCACAAAGAGTCAGACTCTGTCCAAAAGGCTGGATAAGAAGTGGGCTCCATTCTTTGCCTTCCTTTTCCCCTCTCCATTCAGCCTCTTCTTATTCCCAATACTCACTACTTTACAAAGTAGAACGCGGAAATCCCCGTGCCTAAATACTGCTGGGAACACACCAGCAGTCCCTGCATCCCAGCTCACAAAACCAAATGCCCTGCTACAGTAGATGTTATTTTGGTTTCATTATTGCAGAGTGGGCAAAAAGCACCCACTCCTGAAACAGAAACTCCCCCCAAGCAGGTCTTATTAGCAGAAAAAATATACCGTTTATTGTAGTGAAGGATCTCATCTCTCTGAGGATCAACTTGACCATCTTTCCCCAAAGACCAAGGGGTATTTATGGACTAAGTGGACAAAATAAGAATTTAGAAACTCTATATTCCCACAACACTCCTGCTATTTATTGACTTGATGTTTAGCTTAGGGCAAGTTGTTTAACCTCACTATGTCTTTGGTTCCTCATCTGGAAACAAAAAAGAACTAAAAATACTCTCTCCTCACAGGGGAGTTTTGTGGATTAACTAATTAGTGATCGAAAAGTTCCATATAAATGCTAAGTAATCTTACCATTCTTGCAGCAGATTAGTGATGTGTGCTCGGTGGTGGTGCTGCATGTGTCCTTTTGTTACTCAGTCCTCCCTGGGTGTCTCTGTTGTTGACCTCACCTGGGCCACAGCCTGGCTTTCAGACTCCCAGGGTGGGGCTCAGCTACCTGTAGCCTCAGAAGCAATGTGAAATTCAGGCCTCATGTCAACTCTTCCAAACATATCCACTGTCAGAAAGCAAAGTGTCAGATATTCCATCTGACAAGGACCACCACTAGAGAGCAGCCCATTGGAACACCACTAGGCTTTTTATCCATTCCTAGAGACCTGCCCTCCTCTGAGATACTTCCAAGGAAATAGGCTGGTTTGCTATCTGTTCCCAAATATGTGATTGACATGTACACAGTACACACACACACACACACACAAGACACTCACACACAGAGTTCCCACGCCTGGCAAGAATGTGCAAGTTGGCTACTTGTAACTCATAGAAACAGTTACATGTACTAATGAGGGAAGCCATAGAGTAGTTAGTCCAATAAACCAGAAAACTCCTAACACCATTCATATTTAGATTGGGAATGTATTACAAAAATTTTTTAAATAATTTATATTCTGCTTGGACTACTGTTAAAGATTGCTTGCTTTCCTTGAGCACGTATTAGCTGTCAGGTGGCCAACCTTCCCATTTCCATGTCTGTACTCAATCATTCCCTTTATCACTTTCCTCACTGCTTTCCTCTCTTCCCCTCCATCTTATTCTTCCTTGGATATCTAGCTCAAGTGTCTCTTCTAGAATTCCATGCCTGACTCTCACAAACTTCAGTATGTCCCACGTCTATGTTGCTTTAACACTGAGTAGTGTTCATTTGGTCCTTAATATTTTCCACTTTATATTGCTATTTGCCTTTTGAAAATGAATCCCAGATGTTAACAAGGCTCTCTTGGCAGTTTTAGAGCTAAATAGCATCAATTTTAAACTCTATTTAACACCTAGGGGAAATTCAAAGCCGTCCTCAGGATTTCCTCAAAGTCCTTTAGGGGTTACTTTTCATATGGTCACCTCTGACTGTGGGCTTATACTCCTTTTGAAATATTTCAGGTTATAGATCATCTTAATGCCCTAGAGTACTGCCTTTATTCTATTTGGGGTACACCTAAATATAAAATTCAGCCCCTTCTCAGTTTCCACAGAGTCTCTCTTCCTCAGTGAAAGCATTCATAATGCAGTAGTTATTACTGATGAATTGAGAATAATGGAGAAGGGACCCACTTCATGGCAACACAAACAGCTGTAAACTGAATGTGGGAGATCCCTGTTCCTTCAGTCATCTCACCTAGAGGGACTTTTTATTGACTAGGTCATGCCCCAGGCCTCATACCATCTGTCTGGGACCTCTCTTCCCCCATCAGTCACTCTTTTCTCCCCTTCCTTTTCACAGTAGAACAAACTTTCTCTCAGTTTCTCATGCAGAGTACCTAAGCCATCACTTTGGTTGTTTGGCTTGTGAATATTTCTGCCATCAGGGTCTTACCTTCTATCCCAAAATATCAAGATGTTTTCCCCCCAAAGATAGTTTTTTTTCAAAAGAAATCTCACGCCAGCTGTTAAGATGTCATTATTCCACACTGCCCCATGCCCTCCCTATCCAATTACATTATTAGCTCTTCTAGGCCAGACTCCTTCTCATCTTTTTTTTTTTTTTTTTTTTGTATTCCTAATCCTCAGTACAACCTAGTTTCTATTAAGGCTGATTGATGGTGGTGATGTCTACTGTATGCAAATACAGAGATGAATCTGATGTGGATCTCGCCCTCAAGAAGCTCATAATCTAATATAAAAGTTAAGAGTTTAGGTATGATGATGATGTTGGTGGTGGTGATGATGATGATATGATGATGATGATATTGGTGACCACTAACAAGAGAATCAAGGAAATGGGAAAGAAACTATGTGCTGTTGAGTTGGGAAGGATGGAAGGTTGCCTTGGATAGATAACCCATTACATGAATATTTGCACAGTGATAATTAGGAGTAAATTATACGGTAGTAGATGTGTAGAATTGTCTTCACAGTATTGGGTTTCACATAATGAAAATCTGTGACCAAATATTAGTTAAGCAATTGTTTCTTTTTTCTATAGTTTACCATTTGACATTATTTTAAAAGTTTTATATCTTATATCAATATTTGAAATTTTTATTTTAAAAGTAGACATACAATTAAAATTAAGATTACAAACTCCTACTGTCACTCCACTTAAGAAATAAAACATAAGTGGTACACTTGAAGACTTCCAGGTGCCTCTTCCTTATCTTATTCTCTTTTCTCCCTATCAGAGACAGCTAATCTGTGACATTTTAATTTAATTTTCTATTTGTGCTTTCTTTCTCAGATCACACTATAGTTAAAAACTTGTAACACAGGCCTTCCTGGCAGCAGACTCGTGGTTACAAATTCTCAGAGCCTTTATTTAACACTCAGGCCAAGATGGATTCCTAGTAGTTTTCCCTTACCAGTGGGCAGAATTTTTTTTACTGGTCCACCCTTTTATTGAGGGTAGAATGCTTCATGGGTTCTGACTTTACAATGGGTTATCCATTCCAGCTTTACACAGTGTGTGGGCTGGAAGTCTGCCTTGTCTCATGGGACTGTTGGAGCCATTAAAATACAAGCCGTATAGTTATTCACGCTCTCCATCTTCATCTCCCTTTCTCCCTCCACAGGGAGGCAAAGGCTTCATCTTTCATTTACATTTCTGATTTCCAGCTCCCTGTTCATTTCTGGCCTCTGGGATTTTCCTTTCCTTTCTTGTGAGCTTAGCTCTAAATTTGTTAAGGTGCTTGTATTTTTATTCAGGGTTTTTAAGTCTTCCATATTGTCAGAAATGTAAGTGTCCCTGTAGATTTATCTAAGTCAATGGTTATGATTCCCAAGAGAAACAAGTTTGTTTGCCACTTTACCAAGTTGCAACCACTAGCCTTCCATACATTTCTCAGCTGCATCAAGCACTTTCCCATTTTACTACTCTCTCTACCTGGAACCCTATTTCCCAGAAACTGGCTTCTTACCATATTTTAGGTCTCAGTCCCAAAGTTTTCTCAACACAGAGGCTCTTGTTGACCACTCTATCCAAAGTGGTCCATCACTGAGGTACCCCTATCATCTTATTTTATTGTCTTTACATTTCCTTATTAGAAATTATCTTCTTAATTTTTCTGTTTATTCACTGACTATAATTTCCACTTTCCATAATGTAAGGTCCTTGAGAGCAGGCACCATGACCATCTGACTCATATATGCCTGGAACAGTAATTAGTACATAGGAAGCTTTCAGTAAATGCTTATCATCTTAATCAATTAATTAATTTTTGAGTACCTATAAATGTACCAGCACTGGGAGCATCAACATGATCAAGACCTGCATAGGCATCTGTTTCATCCGCCATCCTACCCTCGAATTCCCTTAACCACAGTGGTTTTGCAGCCCTGATTGCACATTAGAATTACTTGGGGACTTTTGAAAATCCTCATGCCCAGACTAAACTTCAGACCAACTAAATCAGAATCAGAATTGGGTGGGGCCTGAGCATCAGTTATTTTTAATAGTTCTCCAGGTGATTTCCAAGGGCAGCCAAAGTAAAGAGTCACCACTCTACCACATCCCCACCAAATGATAAACTACCCTGAGCTTGCATGTTCTTGCACTTTAAGCTCCAAGGGGGGAGGAATTGTGCCTATTTTCCTGCACTATTTTGTCCCCAGCATTTAGCACAGAGCCTGAGAACTTGGGGGCACTGAACAATTATTATTGAATGAGTGGAAATCTTCAATACACTCCAAAAGCAGTACATGAAACTTGGGGAGTACTGTTCAATAAAAAAGACTTTCCTTATCCTTTTGAAGGGTATGTTGTCCTCACTTCTGATTTCTATGTAGAGGTGGTTTCCCTAAGCACACCCCTGGACTCTCTCGGCCCTGTTTACTCACTCTATAACCAAGGAAGCAGATGGCTTCTTTGGTTGATAGAGATGAATAAAGGGCATGATTGGCTCAGCGCTGACGTTCCTCCTCTTTGGAGTGAGAGCTGGGAACACATGGGAATACACATCCCTCCTTCCTCTGGGAGCACCTCCCCTGTGGGGAAGCCGCCCTGTCTGATGCTGCCTGAGACAGGAATCTGCCTAATTCTGCGGTTGGTTTTCACACTAAGCGTCCTTCCAGTTGAACTCAATCATTAACAAGTACAGTGCTTTGATCTTTATCTGGCACTCCTCTGTTGTTCTCAAAAACCTCAGAACTCAAGTGGGAAAGAAGGATGCTATTTATTAGGGACCCCCTTAGAGAATTCCAAATACTTATAATTAAACAGAGTCTGCCATCTAAGTCATTATAGTCTCTGGTGTTCATGATACATTTTGGGCATAAAAGACAAAGCCCACTTCCACCTGACAGCCTCTCAGATATTTAAAGATGCCTGCCATGCCTCACTTTTTGAGGTTTTTTTCTTTATAGATATATTATCCCAGATTCGTCAATAGCATGTGTTGGGGTTTCTCTCACAATGTAACCTACTCATAAGGCATTTCACTTTATATCTATTCTTCTCAAACTGTGCTGCCCAGCAATGAATTCAATGGTCTTCTTCAATATATGAAATGAGAAAGAGATATTTATTTAGTTTTGATTAAATCTGTCTTTTTAAACACCAGATTGGATGATATAGCTAATGATTCAAAGTGGGTTTTCTATTTTATTTTATTTATTTATTTTTTATTTTCTTTAATAAATTTATTTTATTTATTTATTTATTTTTGGCTGAGTTGGATCTTCATTGCTGCATGTGGGCTTTCTCTAGTTGCGGTGAGCGGGGGCTACTCTTCGTTGCGGTGCACGGGCTTCTCACTGCAGTGGCTTCTCTTGTTGTGGAGCACAGGCTCTAGGCATTCAGGCTTCAGTAGTTGTAGCACATGGGCTCAGTAATTGTGGCTCGTGGGCTCTAGAGCACAGGCTCAGTAGTTGTGGTGCATGGGCTTAGTTGCTCTGCAGCATGTGGGATCTTTCCGGACCTGGGATCGAACCCATGTGCCCTGCATTGGCAGGTGGAGTCTTAACCACAGCGCCACCAGGGAAGCCCATGGGTTTTCTATTTTAAATTGAAGGCATTTATGAATCATTCAGTTGAACTAGAAAACAACAAGAACATGAGAAATTTTATCAGACCCACATTCACTAGAAACAAATCAAAAATATAAAAAATAAGTTCGCAAGCTTTCAGTACTTTTTAAACTAGGTAAATAGTTGATGATAGATTGATTGACAGATTATAGATAAATGCTAGATACACTTAGCCATATTACCTATAATGTCATACATACATATCTTCCTATAAAAATTAAATTTGCTAGGTTAGAAAGAGAAGCAGATCCAACTATATGAGATTAGTGAATAGGAGCAGAGGAATAAAGCAACTAAATAATTCTCTGCTTAGAAAGAATGCAAAAAAACTAAAACTTGGGCAAATGCTCATACCCTGCAGCAAAGGAGCACTTAAGCTGGGAGAGTCTGACTATCTATTTACTTCATGAGCACTTATCACTGTGAGCCCACAGTTTTGACAGCAGTGCCTGATTAGAATGAGAAAGATTAGCAGAGACAAAAACAAGGAGCTGATGCTATACTATTATTTAGTGAGTCATGGGGAGGGGCTCAAGGAGGAAATATAGTGAGGTGTTTACTAAATGTTGATACAACCTAAATCTTCCTCTTCATGAGTGCCCCCCTGTATACCTAAAGGTAACTGAAATATGGCAAGCAAACTTGTCTTGCTGAAATATACCGCAGTTTCCCAACACTGGAATTCAACACAGTCCGACAGAGTGACGAATTGTAGGCCCAGAGAGTAGTGCTGAGTCCAGCCATGAAATTTCACACAGGAAAGGAATTCACATCTGTTCTTAAATGACAATAAACCAGAAAGATGGAAGATTGATTCAGAAGCTTCTGCAAATGTTATAGCTGTTAAAGTACATGAGGACTTAAAGGCATTCCTTTCTATAAGTGTAGACACCAGGCTAGTAATCCATTCAGCAGGAAAACAAGCTAACAGTTTATGCTCCCTGAATTGTGTTTTCTAAATATAAAATGAAGGGGCTGAGACTGTGGTGGTGGCTCACTTTGAAAGATTCGGCATCTGCTTCCATAAACATCTCTGAGGGCTGTGTGCCAGGACCTGTGCAAGGAGTTTGACACCTCTTACTCGACTTGTTACAAATGTGAGCAATTCTGAAAATACCTGCAAGTAAAATGGTTCTTCCTAAAGAAATAGGATAGAGAGTACACATGTCATAGTAAACATTAACATGAATAAAATATTGTATGCAGTAATGGAAATGGCACACATTAAGCAAATATACAGTGAAAACTTTGGAATAATGATATGATTTTGGCTCAATTAAAGTAAAAGTGAAAGAAATGAACTAAATTCCTTTTCTCTGCTGCTTCCATATTCTCTTTCTTTCCTCACTTCCTTCTTGCCAGTTTTTCTGGTCTCCACCAAGCGTTATTTCTCCCTGGAAAGGACTTTGATGGATACAATCTCAGCGTCCTCTAATAGACCAGGTTATGAGAAGGAAAATATGCTATAGGTGATGCATTAGCGTTCACTCTCTGAGTCTATAAAGTAAGCTTCTGTACCTTTCAGGAATGAGCAGATATACCAAGGACTCATGGAGAGGCAAGGAGAAAACAAGTATCTTATGTTTGCTTTATTCTTTTCCATATTGCTATACACCTTTCTTACTGTCTCCCTCCTTTTAAAGCCTTACACTCTTCCCAAGTCTCATATTTAAAAGTAGAAGAAACTAATAGATTGAACTTACCCCATATATAAAAATGGCATGTATATAGAATATATACTCCTCCAATTACATTTGCAGCACAACTATGCAAATAGATTTTCTCTACCAGTTATTCTGAAATGCCCAAAATTAAAATCAGTAGAAAGAGGTTGTCTACACAATAAAATATTAAGCAGTCATTAATTAAAATAAAAACATATGTACTTGTACATGGCCATGATACATTGTCAAAGTAAAACAGATTACAAAACAGTATGTAAAGTATGATGTTATTTTATGTTTAAGTGTGCAATCTTTATATCTAAATATAATCAGGAAGTATATACATCAAAATATTTGCAGTGATTGTATCTGAGTAATAGGTTTCTAGATCATTTTAGTCATCTTCCTTATACTTTTCTGAATTTTTTCTAGGTTTATGACTTATGTTTATATTTATTAAAACACACACAAAAATGGGCGTGGGTGGATCATGAGAAGATTAGACAAAGTCAGAGTAATTGGCTGAGCTGGGACTTGAACCCAGGCATGCTGCTTTGAAGCCTCTGGTAGATTCTACTCTAATACAGGTACCTCCAAGCTAATCGCAACTGCAATAAGGTGGAAAAAACATTTATAACAACAATAGAAGGCTGAAGAAAGAAAGGTTAGAAATAAAGAAAGAAGTTTAGTAGCAGAAACCAAAAATAAATTCTCAGTCATTTGCATCTCTCACTTTGTTTTTGTTGCTAGTCAAAAATAAAAGTACCCAAATTAATTGATTCAATGGTTAGGTTCATTTGACAGCTGTTACTTATGCTGTATCTAAATTGTTACAAAAGTATGCCTCTATGGTATAATATGATGGGACGATGCAAACACAGTTGTGTGTGTGTGTGCACGTGCGCGAGCATGCACACGTGTGTTTAACATACAGGAAAGCACATACAGCTCGAGTAGTCATCAGAAAAAGAATAAAACAGATCAGTTCTGAAATAACATTGTTTCCTCACATCTCTAAAAGGAACCTTTAAATAAAATTCCATTCATATTTTCTTCCCTTTGGAATCAGAGGGAACAAGTTATACATCTTTCTCAAAGATGAATCCCTGATCCGTCTTCAAAAGACTCACCGGGGAATCCTGGGTGTTACACTAAACTTCCTAAATATATATCTATTTCTCCCTAAAGTGATACTTATACAGACTAAAATCAGAGATCAACAGAGCAAAATGTGTATGTATAGGCTTTGAAGATAGTCACAGCTTGGAAAATTTATTAAAGCATATTAAATATTTCTAGCATGGCTTTTAAAAATGAAGTTAAGTATTTATATAAGTACAATTGTATTAAAGTGGTAACAAACCACTCCCATTTTTCTTCCTACACATGTGTGTGAAAATAATATTTGTTCTATCTATAATGTCTTTAAGTCTATTTTGTTTTCAGTCTTCCTCAGTTGCTCCTATATAGTATTTGCTAAGCCCTTTCAAATCAGAGCCCACCCAAATGTTCTGTGGCGCTCTACTCCCTGTTGGCAAAATGTGTTTGTCTTCAACAGTTTCAAAGGGTTGTCAACTGAAAACAAGCCAACTAGCATCTTTTGGTGAGGAAATGAAATTCTTAACTTTATTATGGCCATAAAAGTATCTTCCTTCTCGGACAGGGAATTATAGATTACAATGGAAGTCTATGCAGCAAGTAGTTTGTGGAGTATCAATAACTATCTGGTGACTAAAAACACAGAAAGTTCTTTCTAATTCAACATGCATATAATAAATCTGGAGTCTAAAGATAACTTTATTTTCCAAGTTCTTACCTATCACCATTTCAGAGATGGATGATATTAAAATATTTCACCAGATAAATAACATGCAGAGAGTGTAGCATCTCCAAGCCAAATGCGATGTATTAGATATTCAGGAAGGATATATTAGAAAACATAGCTACTTTTTATATCTTTGTTATTCAATTCTCATTTTTATAATATTTTATAATGTTCATGATGTATTCACTTATTAGATATATTTTTAAGAATAAATACCAATATATTTGGATAGTGTGTTCAAGGGTGGTTAAGTTTGTAAACCACTGCTCTAAGAAAATAAGACACATGCACAGAAGAGGAAAAGAAATAGTTTAGCCACACTAAAAGTCTTAAAGTCTAGCAGGCTTTAAGTAGGTAGAAAAATTATTTACCTTTAAGTAGGTAAAAAAAAATATTTAGAAAATAAACATATCATATGGAGGAAAAGCTGTATCAATGCAGGACAGAGATTTTCCCAAAATAAATGAAGGTAGGAAAATGCAATACTAATAAAAAATTGAAAATTTAGACAGGGGAATCATTAAGCTGATTGGCCTGTTTTTCTGTTTAGAGCAGTTCAAAATTCCTTGCCTAATGGAAATGGCATTGTAAGAAAAAGGTTACAGAATTTGTTAAAAGTAACTTGTAATATACTTGGTCAGTTGCTTTGTTTTGCTACATTGACAGTGAACTCAGTATAAACATTATAACAAACTTGAAAACTCCGGGCAGGACCTTGTAGGCATTAATACCACCTCACAATTGTGACTGAGTTTAATTGTGTCCCCACCTCCTGCCTGCCCCTAAAAGAGTAACTACTTAACCAAAAGGCAGAGCTCATCTGGTTGAGAAGAGTAGAGGAAGCAGAGAGGGGGGGGGCAACATCCTGCAAGAAAAAGGCAGGTGAAATAGGAGCGTCATTCTGGTCATATTAATAGCGCAGAGAAGAAAGGAAGAGGAACAGGGACATGGTAGAGAAGGCCTTGAGGATCAGGGGAGCTAAGTATGTGCTTTCACCCCTAGTCACACAATCCAGAAAACAGCAAAATTAAAGGAGGCAGAAAGTTTGCTTGTGAAGTATAAAGTCCTCCAGATGGAGAAAGATGAGGCAAGCCAACAAAGTGGTCAAGGGCCTAGCAAGATGGAGGGTCAATCAGTTTATTAGAAATATAGATGTAATACATTAATGTCAGAAACCCAAGCAAGTATCTTTTGAAAACTCCCCAACATAGCAGCGATACCCCAAACACTTCGGCCTTGGAGAAGCTGAAAAGTCAAATTTGACACTGACATGCTGGCAAGTAGTTTAAGTCAAAGTCTTAGGCTTTAACAGCTGAAACCAAGTCATTTAAAAAATACAATAAAATCTGGAGCTATAAAGACTGTGGAAACTTACTTAAGAGCATGAGCTAAAGATAACCAGGAATTTGCCACTGGGAACTATTTAATGCTTTTGATGGAGCTGCAGCACATAGGGTCTAAGGTAATTGATGTACAGAAAGAACAAGCTAATAAATACTAGTTCTAGAATTTCTATGATTTAAGGAGGATAGGAGTGGTAAGTTGATGGATAAGTCCCACAATGCTTTTCTTTTATAAGGTCTGCTAAGCCTAGTTGGCAATCGCATTTCAAATCCATTCATAAGGTCCCTATAGAAGAATAAAAAGCAAGTGTCACGTGTCTGGACACTCACCAAAAAAATAGAACAAAAGTTGCGTATACATGCTCAGCATTAAGAAATGTGTTAAACTATTATTTCTGGTGAATCCATTTAGTGTGGTTTTTGTATGCCTAGAAATGTAGACTATTTCTAATCTGCTGCATTACTATAGCCTTTAATAAATTCTCCCTATAGAAACAGAATAACAACAGGAAGGGCCTCAGACAGGGAATAAGGAGATAAGAGTGAGAATTACTAATCTTTCTGGCCTTGTTTTTTGTTTTTCGAATTCTGTTTTTGTGTGTGTGTGTGTTAGTTTTTGTTTTAATGAGGAAGTTGATTAAGATAGGTTTGAACATGCTATGACTCTGCAATTGAGGATGTAAACTTACTAACAAACTTCCAATCAGATCAGCACTGCATTGGTTAGCTATTTCTGTGTAACAAACCACCCCAAAACTCAGTGGCTTAAAATAATAATGTTTTATTAATTCTGGTGTTTCTAGAAGTCAGCAAGGATGTGGTGCTGAACTGGGCTGGGCTTAGTGGATCTCTACTAGACCTGCTTATGTCTGCAATCATGTGGCAGGTCAGCCAGATGCTGGGGGCTCCAGGATGCCCCTGCAGGGACCTGGATTGCTTGGATTTGAATCCTGCCTCTAAAATTTAATATCTGTGCAGTCTTGAGAAAATATCTTGTCTTCTAATTCCTAAATAGTCTCATCTATAAAATGGGAATAACAGTACCTTCACAGAGTATTGGTGGGAGTATTAAATAATATATATATCCTGACATACAGTCATTTAATAAATGTATGATATTCTATTATTAGTAGTACTGATTGGAAAATATTAACAAAGATGCAAATTACAAGAATGGGGAAGATCAGTAAATTTCTAGCTGGACTTGCAAATGGCTAAGCATCAAGAATTTGTGAAGTAAAATACAGTACCAAGCACATACCGACTGTGTAACCTAGGTTTTAACTATCTCTAAACTATTTCATTGAAATCACGATGAATTCTTCTAATACGTAAATCAGCAAAGTATATAAATGCTTTGTACTTACTTCACTTCTTTTAAAAAAATGGGATTCTGAATCACTTTTGTGCATTTTAAAGAAAGGCTTTATCAAAGCAATCCATAATTATAGCAGCCCTCTCCTGATAGGACCAGAGGGACATATTCTAAATCAAGTCTTTCATGGAATTAGAGAGAAATGTTCCCATTCCTTTTTCCCCCAAACTTCACTTACAGTCCTTTCACGCATTACCCAGTAAAGCCATAAAGGAACCAGATCAAAAGTTCTGCAATCTCAAGTTCATGTATCATAAAAAGAACATATTCTACCCATAGGTAGGAAAAGGAGGTAAATCCAAGTTCCTAACCACAGACCATAGCTAGGGAGTGTGTATCAAACACCTATCCCTTGGAAGAAGAATGGCAGTTCTTCTGTGAGATGAAAATAAAGGAGAAATAGGAGAAAAGAACGTTGCCAAGTCACCAAAGAAACCAATTATGCTTCCAAGCAGCCAGAACATAAGCATATGCCTGTGGGCCCAGGGCTTAAAAGAAATCAGAGAATGTTGAAAGAAAATCAGGCTTCAGATCTAAAGGAAATCATCTTCTTTGTGAATCCTGCCTGCAGTTTTGATTTTTTTTTTCTCTCAATAGAATTTGCATGAACCGTTTCAATTCATTCTCCTTGCACAGATACAGCACATTTACCAGCATGCTGACATTCCAGTGGAAGAAGTGGAATTTGATATATGCCTTTTGGTCTCCTTCAGTAGAATGGACTACTCTCACAAACTTTGCTTTTGAACTTCAGAAAGGATGAGGCTAATATTTATTGAGTACCTGATATGCAGCAAGAAACTGACAAATGTTTTCATGTACGGTTTGTCACTTAATTCTTGCTATAACCCTACAAGGCATTAACCCCATTTTACAGATGAGAAGACAAGCTCAAGAGGTCATGTGGCTTGGCCTAGGTCACAGAGCAAACATTCCACTGGAGCCAAATCAGAATGAGTGCTTGCCAATTAAGAGAGAAAAATATACCGCAAGCATGCAGGTCACCACTCCCTTCCCACCACCTTTTATCCCCCTTTGGGATACTTCCTGAAAATAGCTACATTTCACCTCTACTGCATTCATGTCCATGCACACTGCATAAATGCCTCAGACAGAAAGATCCAGCAAAGTTCTCAAATCAGTTACCCAAACACCATGCACACATACACACTCAGTGAAATGCAGAGGTTGGAGGGGAAAGGGAGGTAAAAATGAAAGTCTGTCTGTGGAAGAGAGATGAGTATAAATGAAACTTGGCTTGCAACTTCTGTGCTCATTACCCTGTGTTTTTCAGAGATCTGTTTTCAATTGCTGGTTTACCACCCTGTACTGGGAAGTGCCCATAAAAGGAAAGCGTGAGAGATCAGGAGCCCAGTTATTCCTTTATGCACCAGTCACAATCAATTGCCAGAATATAAACTTGAATACCTCGTGGACTCAAATGGAGTTTAGCCCATAGATACTAAACTTCCTTTAAGACACAGATATCTTGTAAATTGAGTTTCATGTACTTCTGTCCTTTTAGGAAATTTGGGTGGTTTAATTCTGATTGCCTTGTCTGTGCCTCTGGAAGTAAAGCGTCTGTAGAGAGACTGAGAACTTTATAAGACTTTCTGTAGGTAACTAGTAAATTATGAGATGGTCAGGTGTAGGCTACATGTGGATACAAATGTAACCTCGAATTCACTGTTAGGGTCATATGTGTTATTTCTCCAAGAAGTTCTGGGAAGCGTCTACACTTCATGAGTAGGATCTATGCACTAAGCATGATGCTAAATGTTCAATATGGGTGGTCTCATTTAAGTCAATTCTGTGTTTTACGCTCATGTTCACAGGGAGTTGCTCATGAGGTGGTTTGAAAAAGGATGTGCGCTTGTATTTGCCTGTTTGACCTCAGAAACTGAGCTGAGAACAAAGCAGGGTGGTACTTGTGCTGGTTGGGAAGAACTCTGTGACACTGATATCATGGTTTGAGTCAATACAGACACTTGAGAGAACAGATACTCTGTGGCCTTTCTCTTGGTGACACTATACATGGAAAAAGACAAGAAGCCTTAGGATGCAGTAGTAGAAGTGGTTGATAAAGGCAGAGTTCAATAGTGACCTGGGTTGAGACCAAAGGCAAATAAAATATTTATGGTTCCAGTTTTTGATTTCTTAAAACAGGGAATAAAGGATACCCACGTTTTTTGGTCTAAAAACTAATTGAAATTACTTCCTGAAGTGAAGATTAGAAATCAGAGGAAATGTTTTTAAAGAAAGACACATTTAAGAGAACCTGCTTATTGAGGGAATCTCAGTTCCTTGTGAGACAAAGGCCTAGACCAAGGTAGGTCTCCGATTGTTTGATTCCCTAGTCACCTGGTCTGCTTTCTCTCCTGCTACCCAGAAGATCAGATATTTGTGGTAGAGTTTGTTTGGCTACAACCTGTTTGGGGAGGAAATTCAGATTCACTGCCAAGGTGTACCCAGGAAGACATTGCCACTGAACTCATTTCACCAAGCAAACAAAGCTGTAGCTCAAACACCACTGTGACTCTTTCAGACCTCCCCGGTGATGGATAAAAGCCTCATAAGCTAAATAGTTTTTTCCCTATCAGTCAGCATTTGACTCGCATTAGTGAAGGCCTCTCACAATTCAATGATATGCTCGTTGGTCAGGAAAGAAGTATCTGTATTTATTTAATGACTAGTCTCTTCAGCTGGTGTTATTTCAAGATTTCGTTTTTGTATTGTATAAACTGCAAGCAATGGCTATCTGACCCATTTCTTTTCAATCCTGTTCAGTGTTAGTGAGGGATATCAAATTGACAGGCTCAGAGAGAAAACAGGAGTTATCACAGCAGAGTAAAGTTGCAAATATCCCTTCTGTTTCTGGTCTCCAGAGCTGCCAGTGACCCTGGTGTTACTGTGGAGAGAAGAATGCACAAGCAAGTTAGTTGGGCTACAGGTTGAATAAATAACATTATTTTGAAAAAGGAAATTCTTAGGGCTCACTGGATTGCCAAGGAATCTTTAGCTTCATCTCCATCCTTTGTTTTACAAGAGGGTGCTATTAAAAATATTTGCTGCCCCAAATATTCTTGTATTTCCTTTCCATTTCTCTAAATCCTGGCAATACTTTAAGGCCTAGCTTCTATTTCACCTCCTCTGTGAAGATTTTCCTGAGCACTAAAACCCACAGCAATTGCATCTCTTCCAAACTCCTCTGGCTCTAGGAGGAAAGGATATAATAGTGATTACATCATAGCATAAGCCTGAGTTCCAGCTGTGATTCGCACTGGCCGCGTGGTGTTGGGAAGGTTACCTCTCACCTATGATCCCTGATTCCCTCACCCATAATTCTCATCTAGTAATACTTGCCCTCATTGAATGGTGATGAGGATTAAATTAAAAGTGCCATGGGTAAAGACCTGACCCATAATCTCTCAAGCAATTTATCATATTGTCTTTAACCTTGTTATTTACATAACCTTGTTATGTTTCATATGTTCTTTTTTAAAAAAAATTATTTATTTATTTATTAATTTATGGCTGTGTTCGGTCTTCGTTTCTGTGCGAGGGCTTTCTCTAGTTGCGGCAAGTGGGGGCCACTCTTCATCGCGGTGTGCGGGCCTCTCACTATCGCGGCCTCTCTTGTTGCGGAGCACAGGCTCCAAACGCGCAGGCTCAGTAGTTGTGGCTCACGGACCTAGTCGCTCCACGGCATGTGGGATCTTCCCAGACCAGAGCTCGAACTCGTGTCCCCTGCATTGGCAGGCAGATTCTCAACCACTGCGCCACCAGGGAAGGGAAGCCCCCCCATGTGTTCTTTATCTTAAGGAGATTCTAAGCTCCATATCAGAATCATGTGTCTTATTTACTTGTGTTTATATCCTCTACCACCTATTTTAGTGCTTAGCACTAAAATAGTTTTAGCTGTCCAGGCACAGTAGACTGATGCCTTGATGTTTTAACTGGTGTAAATAGCCTTGGCAGAAAGAAGAGAGCTATGTCCTAGAGGTAGGTGCAGCCTATGAGCATACGCACGCTCCTTCTGATTAGTATATGCGGCCATGGTATGGTGCATATAGCGGAGAGAAAAAACACTTCAGCAGTTTGAATGGCTCTTGCCACGACTGTGGCAGAGGGGGAAGTTTTCTAAAGTGAAAACAGGCAAATGCCATAGACGAAAGGGTCTAGTATGCCTTGGAGAAGCAGTTTTAAGTGCATATTTTTCTCGTTTATTCCAGTTAATGAAGACTGGCCAAATAATCCCTCCCAGAATGCTCAGAGTGTAAACCTGGGGATCTCCTGGGATCTAAGGGGTGGGTGGAGACCAGCAAGTTCCCTCAGATTTGAGTGACTAGTGCTGGAGCCTAGAGGAGAGGTGGTTCTGCTAGTGGGTAGCTATAAACTTGTGTGGGAAGTGGTAGTAATGTATTACCATGGTAATTGCAAGACCAGCAAGTTGCAAGGAGTAAGACATTTGACTCCATCACCAGTGGCTAAGGCAGGATCCCTTTGTTATATCTGGGAATGTGACTAGCAAAATCATAGTCATGTGGTTGTTTGGCAAAGCACCCTAGATTGGACACAGACTGATTACATGCTTAAGCATCATGAGTCACTCAGTCTTATATTCAAACTCTTCGTGATTTTTCTGTGGCATCTTGTACACTCACACTGAGCCTTCCAGAGTGATCCCTGTCCTCTGGATCAGCTATATTACATTCACTCATTCCACAAACAGTGCCTTGTGCACCTACTAGGAGCCAAGCATTGTATTAAGTAATAGAGTTACTAAGATAAAACACACAGTCCCTGCCCTGAGGAAACAGGTCTACCAGGCAAGACAGAGAAGAAAAGAGTTGGTTACAAGCAGTATGATAGAATGCAATGATAGAGCGATGCATAACACAGTGTGGGAGGAGGACTCCTCATCCACACAGCTGCAGGGAAGAGAAGTCAGAGAAGCCTCCTCAAACAAGTTCCTTTGGATTGAGTTTTGTAAAGTGAGGGTATTAGCCAGAGGAAAGCAGAAAGAAAGAGTATTCTGCGTAGGGAGTACTGTACATACCAATGCAGGAAGGCGTGAGGGCACACTCCAGTGTGAAATTCATTGGCTACAACTACAGCTCAGGGCATAACAGGGTAAAGAAAATAGCTGGGGGGTGACGCAGGGGTCAGATCATGAACCCTATGTGTGCCATGCTACTGGGAATGGATGCGATACTGTTCTCAGAATATTAAGGAGTACAAAAGAACACAATTTGATTGGATATTCCATTAAAAGCCCGGAAAAAAGCTGGATGGAAATGATGGTGGATAAGGAGATCTGGGAGAAAGAATAAATTTTATTTGATTATGATAACACTGTGGTACTTGGGAAAGGTTCAGATGAAGACATCCAGTGGAGAGTTAGATATTGTTCCTGGAACTGGGAGCTAAATATGCAAGTTGGGGAGTCAATGGTAATTAAAGCCACAGAAGTGTATTAAATCACTCAAAGAGAGTGTGTAGGATGAGAAGAGTAGAGACCAAAATTTTGGGATGAGCATTTCAAGAAGAAAACTTGATAGATAATTAGAAACAGTGGCCAGAGAGTCAGAAAGAGAGTCATGAGAAATGTTCATGGAGGCCAAGGGAGTAGAGAGTTCTCCAAGAGAACGAAATGATCAACAGTAACAAATGTCACTTGGCTGGAAATTGACTTTCAGTTTGACATTTTAATCCTCATCACAATTCTCTAATAAAATACTGACTTCCTAATTTGATTGTTGACAGTTGCCTTGCCCCACCCTGATTATAATTTCAGATTTTCTGTGACTCAACAAGGGAGGCAGAATTTCCAGAGCATAAGCAGGTACTAACTGAACTGCAGCTTCTTTTAATATGAGAGTGGCCTAGCACCAACAACAAAGTTAAAGGGACAGCATATGAGAGACGCGGTCCAATGTGAAATGGTCCCCAGTTTAGTGTTTATTCTGAGAGTTAGCTCAGCACTTCTTTCTGCTGATGGGGAGAAATATTCATAGCACCTTCTCAGACTCCCAGACTGCAGATTCCTCATCTCAACACTTAACTGCCCAACAGCTGCTCATTCTGTGCCCAACTCAGAAAGATTTATTTTCAGCGACCAAGAAATGACATACTAACCATGCCTCACAAGGGTTGGTTCTTTCAGAAAGACTTCCACCTTTGTCTGGCAAACCTGGGAAAACTGTCGAGTCTATTCCAAAAGAATGTCAATGTCAGGTTCTAAAGTCTAAAGAAATTAAACAATTTCTATATTGAGATTTCATTAGTTTCATACAAAAAAGAAAAATATGATACATATTCCCATAATTGCTTTAGAAACATCTCATAGTATTTTGGCCATGTCAATTATGTATTGCTATATAACAAACAACCTTAAAACTTAGATTGAAACAATGAATTATTATTTTTCATCAAGATTCAAAGGTTTGGTTTGGTATTTTCTATGTACATTTGAACTCGCTCACATGACTGCATTCAGCTGTTGAGTTGGCTGAGATGGAAAGTTCAAGATGACTTCACTTACATGTCTGGCAGTTGATGCTGGCCGTGGGCTCGGGCACCTCTGTTCTCCTCTACATGATCTCTCATTCTTCAGTAGGGTAGACTGGCTTCCTTGCATGGCCATCTCAGGGCAGCACTGAAAGAATGTGAATGTGGAAGCTGCAAAGCCTGTTAAGGCCTCATCTTGAAAACTGCACAGAATCACTTCCACTGCATTTTATTTTCAAAGCAAGTCATGTGCCACTCAGATTCCAGGTGAGGAAATAGAATCCATCTTCTGATTGGAAAAACTACAAAATGTTTTTCTTCAGGCCGTGTGTGTGTGTGTGTGTGTGTGTGTGTGTGTGTGTATTTAGTATTATTTTTTACCTAGTTGCTATTCACTGAAGGCACACTACAGAATAAAAACTAAAAGCAAATTCTTTGAAATCAGAGTACTTGAGTTTTAATCCCAGCTCCTCCCAGCTCTATCAGCTCTGCTACTACTTACCTCACTGGGTTACAAGAGTATTTTATGGTATTTTACTTATAAAGTGCTTAGAAAAGTACCTGGTATGTAAAAAACACTCAGTGATTATTATCTTTATTTATTAGTATCTTAAATGTCTTATTTTTCTATTCTACATTATAACTATTTTGCTATGTTATTACAGGCTCTTCACATATGTAATTTAAATTCCTATCCAGCAGTTCTTTATGTGGCTATACTATAATTTTCTTAACCGTCTCCTCTATAGTATATTTAGTCTAATTCCTATTATTAGGTATTATGTACTGAATGCAATGATTGTTTTTAGGTATAAAGCTGTTTGCATTTTTTTGTTATACTTGGGTTTGTGTGTATTTGTCTATATGTTTGTGGTTATTTCCACAAGATAGATTCTCAAGGTTGGAAATTCTGATAATGAATTGTCTAAGACATCTGATACGTATTGCCAAATTCCTTCCCAGAAGAGCACATCAGTTTATACCCTCACCAACAATATATGAGAAGGTGTGCCTCTATACCCTCAATTGTGATGCTTTAGCTGTGGCATTATCTCTAGATGGAGCACATGAGAAATCTGGACTCTCATTTTCTCCTCCCTGTGAAAGCAGATTAAAACTAAGCAGAAGAGCAGCCCTAGATGCCATTGAAAAAGGTTGGGGAAAAGGTGTGGGGGGTAAGAGCAAACATGTCTAGTAAAAATAGAAAAATATAATATTCACATTGAAAAAATTAGTTGCCATCTATCCTTTCAGCAATAAACTAAAAGATATGCACTTAAAGTAATAGATAAAATTGCTATTTTTATTTGGTGGCTAGTTTGATTTTCTTTAGTGATAATGTCTAAATAATGAGAGAAAGAGATGCCAAACATCAGAATTTCCACAGCAGCCAAAATGTCCAGTTACGACCCTCTGCAAAGCAAAATAGGATAATAGGTGGATTTGACATTTACAGATAATTTTCTCTTCCATCATTAGATGGATGACTCCAACACAATGACAATAAGTCCTTATCTTCCAATCATATTTAATAGAACAAATTTGCTATACTCATGAACATGAATAGACTCTTGGCAGTGCGGGTTATTTTAATGGACACATCACTTTAAGCTAAACCTTCTCCATCTGTTCAGCTCTCTAATTACCAGTGCATAAAGTACATAATTCACAATTACATCATAAAAATAAGATCTACATTATATCAACTCATGTCGGAGCTTTTCAATCTACGCTATTTGGCATCTGTTGCCATATTAATATTTGCTCCCTTTCAACAAATCAGAGACAAATACACCACTTCTCAGTTAGGAAAATCTGAAAAAAAATTACACGTTTGCAAGAGAAAAGGGAATTCTCTATCATACCATATCCTTTTATAATCATGCCTTATTGTTCAGTATCGCTTACTTGCTCTTATAATCAGTCAGTCCTACAGGATCCAATCCCTTTCTGAGTTGGGCCTTCACAACTTTCATTGGAGAGAGTCAAAACTAATTTAGTCACAAAAAGCTTAATTTTGCACATATGACAATGCTAAAGTTATTTTTCAGCTCATTTTAAGAATATAAGTGATATAATTGAGATTATATAGAGAAAAGTAATTATATTTATATACCATATATAACCATATATACACATACATAGGTATGTGTATGTATATATATATATATGTTTTCTCATTCGAGGGCAGATTGGATTAGTCTGGGTATCTGTTAGATGGAAAACCATAAGAGGAGACTAAAAAGAGAAGTAAGGAGAATGGGAAAATGGTAGGGCCAGCCCATCCACTTGACTCCCCCAGCCCCTGTCCCACCTTAGGGTCTGAAGATTGGGTGATGTGCAGAATTTGCTGAAGACCATGTCCCTGGCTGCCCTGCCGCCTTGCTCTGGGATCCTACATGCTTAACTGTTCTCTTTGCTTACCTTTGGACTTGATACAGTTCTTCAGTTTTTATAATTGCTGGCATCTGTTTGCCTTTGCATATCTGATTCACTGAAGGACAGGGTACTTCCTGTTCCCTTTGTGTAGTGTCACCATGGTGACACACTCACCTGGAGGCTTAATAAGTCCTCGTTTTTGGTGACAATTATGTAAAATGTGGACAAAGAGTTGGAGGTCTCTGAGTGCTTCAGAGGGCAGAAAGGACTCCCAGTTCAAGGAAGCCAGAAGGCTTTCCTTTTGCTACAGATTAGAGTGATATAACTCAAGCAAATAAGGCTAGGGAATGCTGACTTAGATTCTGGCTTCCACACTAGAGTGAAAACACTGTTAAAATTGTTTTATTAATTCTGAACTAATCACTCAGGAGAGAATAGCATCTTGTTGATGAAGGGAGTATCCTGTCAATCAGACATGCAACTGGTTAGCTGATCCTTCGCCTTATACCTAGCTTCTAAACATTTATCAACTCATACTATGATTTTTTCTTTACATTTGTCTTTCCAATTAGACTGGGGAACCATTAGCTCAGTGTAATTGGCTGAATTGTGTCTATTTCATCAATGCTATTGCTAATTTATTTATTAGATAGTGTTTAGGAGTGAATGAAAATGAAGTCAATTGTCAGCATCTCCTTATCTCTCATGGTACAATATTATGCTTTACAAGGTAACGGAATTTTGTTTCTAATATTGGTTATATTAGGTTCAGTTCTGCTGATTCCTGTAATGTTTGTTCTGAATACTCAATGTGCTTTATTTTATTTTTCAGAAAAAGTTTTGGGAAAAACAAAAGACCCTATAATTCATTGCATGCATTTTACATTTAACATAGTGACTGGCAAAGCTATGATTAAAGACTATTTTTCCCAAGTCCTTTCTTAGATCCAGACTGATTCCCAAGCAACTCAAGACAGGTGACCTCAGACTTTCTTTTCCCTATGCTATGAAAGAAGCTTTCAGAATCTTATTTTTCTGAAGTCTCAGTTGCGAATATACAGTGTGCTGTCAACAGTGACAGAGATCACACTGAAAGCAGTTACAGTCTAAGAAATGCCTGATTGTACATTTAATATAAATTGTAAAATGTCTTCTTATCTTCTATGGTAAATCAAAGGTTGACTCTCCTTCCATAACTACTGAGCATTATTTTGATTGATAGATTATACCAGAAATAACAAACTGTATTCCAGCTACAAAAAAAAAAAAAATAGGATTATTTGATAAAATGCCATCCCAAGTATGATGCCTGCCTATGGAAGGATTAATGTAACCTTGCATCAAAAACTACTGTTATAAGCAGTGGATCTGATTTCTTTCTTGGAAACTTTTGCTAGGTACTCACCCTGTGGAAATTTAGCTCAGACTACTCCAGCTGGCATTTCAGCTTCTGCACCATGGCCACAACCCAATTTCTGCTATCACCCACTATATCCCCAAACACATTATCTGTTTAAACAGAACTACTTGCTATTCCCTAACTATATTCTATGTTAGATTTGCTCCTCTTTGCTCATGCTGTTCCCTCTGAACATCTCTTTAGTCCTTTCCTCCTCTCTTGCATCCCTAATCTCCATCTCTCAGACTCCACCCATCTTTCCAAACCCTGTTCAAATATCATCTGTCCTTGAGGACTTCCTCCCCATGAACATAATCTCTCACTTCACTGATCCCTTGGGGCTCTTTATACTGGAATAATTCTTTTATCCCCTCAGTTAATGTCTCTTGAATATAGAGACCATACTGTAACCATTTAAAATCTGCAGCTGTCAACACAGCATCTGGCACATCAGGTGCTAGAGAAGTCTTTACCGGGTAGACTGAACCCCTTCAAGGGTAGGATCACATATTGGAGGTCTTTGAAACCTCAACATCTAGCATTGTGTTAGCTCAAAATTGGTGCTCAGGAAACATCAGTTGAGTAAATTGAATCATAGAAAACTGATGCAGACATTCTACTTTCCCTTTTCAAAAACACCAGAAGAAAAGACCTGAGGGTCTATTTTCTTTTTTAATTGTGTGGTCACTTTAAAAAGAATCCTCACCATCCCGGAAGGTTAGCAGTGTCACTCAGCACAGAACAGAGTGATCGTATCAATATTCATAAGCTCAGCGAAGTGCCGCTGGCTTCAGTGCAGTTTTGACACTCTTCAACCTGACTAATAAAATAAAAACTAATTCTAAAAATAATTTACCTCCTGGAGACCTTAAAATTGATTTTACTAATGAAGGAGGAAAAAAACTAGCATGGACCTTTGCTTTTCGATAAGTGAATCAAATGTTGTAACAGATCATAAGTCTAAAATGGCATATTCTAAACTGCCAACATCTCTTTTTAGAGGACATTTTGCACACTTTTCATGCATGTTTACAAGTTGAGCTGTTTCGTCAGCTAATTAAGAGATGGAAGGGTGAGGCTGAGGGAAATGAGGAAACCAAAGGAATTCAGATTTGTTTTGATTTAGTCCATTTTAGCTTCATTCAGTAGAAGCTATCTTCCAATAAGCAGGTTACTCTGTGGAAGATTATAGAATGGCATATGTGTAACAAAAATATGAGACTCTTAGACATGAAGATAGCATTTTTTAATTCACAAATCTCTTTATCATTAGAGTAAACTCGGAATAACCTGCTGCTTCATAAATGGCTAGTGAGAGAAAGGGAGATATCATTCCTCAAGCCTTGTTGGCTAGCAACTAGGCCAGAAAGAATCATGGAATAGATAGAATATGGTGCTATTACTTGCTAGATTGTTTGAAGGTTGCCCCTGGGAAAGTTTTTGGTCTGCCATGTGTGTGTGTGTGTGTGAAAGAGAGACACACAGAGACAGAGAGACTGATAGACAAGCAGAGACACAGAAAGACTGAGAGAAGGAGAGAGAGAGAGAGAGTACCACTGGAGCTTTCACATTCACGTCAATCAGTTAAGCAATCCCAGATCAGCTTCTAGATAAATAGGCATGACTGGAAATATTTAAGACTGATGGGGCCACCATTCATCCTGCATATTTTAATCATTTATCTTCCTTAAGGTATGGTGTTGAACCAGATCCTTTAAAATATTTTCTTACTGTTCTATTTCTTTTTTGAAATTATTCCTTAGCTCTCATATGTTATGATTCTTTCATCTCATGAAGTTACTGAGAAGTCCCATATCATGCTCTAAAAATACACCTTCTTTATGGAATCATAGAATATTGTCTCTGGAGAGCACTTTGTACATAATAACATTCCCCCCACTGCCCTTCCTACCTTTTATGCTGAGGAGACTAAAATCCAGAGGGGTGAAATTCTCAAGGCCCAGCAAGTTGGTGAAACTCCATAAATGAGAATCTAAATTCCTATCTGTCCAGCTCATTGTTTTCTGTTTTGCCTTGCTGTACTTTTTTTTTTTTTTTTCTGCACCACTTTGGCTCTAAATCAAAGAAGGAAACCTAAATATTTAAGTAAAAATATAAATGTGCCCTATATTTCCAGAACACTTCCATGAACTTTATTCATTCATTCATTCCTTTCATTTATTTAGTAAAAAATATATTGAGTACCTACTTTCTAGATACCAGGGATAGAAAAGGCTATAAAAAAGATTCCATTTTCCCCATATAAAGTTTATTTTAAAATACATATATTTATTTGTATGTGCATATATGTAATATGTATAATATGACTCATAGTAAGTAAGGGAAAGACTAAGGAACATTTTTGCATTCTAAAAGGTTTTTAAATGTCTCTGCTATCCACATCTGACTGTTGAACATGTATGCTCTGTTCTGGGGTTAATCTCATAAGTAAGGAAAACCACCAACTTCCCCCACCAACAAGGGACAGCCAATTAGAATCAAGAACGTTGATACACAACATATATGTGCTTCTTCCTCACTAGCACACCTTCTCATTATGTCCTCTGTCCCTTAATAATTGTATTTCTCCATCTATCTTGCAGCTTTGCGCTGATCTGATGTCAGTGTAAACAGACTACTTTCAGCTCCAGGTTAAGGAGTTCATTAATGGAGGCACAAACACCTGTACAGACTTTGTTTTTCAGAGTAATGAAAAGACTGCTTTCAAATCCATGATTAATTTCCTCTGCAAGGAAACATGTTAGTCTCAGTGAGTGCCCCTGCTGTTAAATTAACTTCCGACCCTTTCTGCGTCCTTCCCAATGACTCTTGGAAAGTTTCAGATTTCTTCAATGAAATCAATAGCTTGAGAATGAAATCACATCACCATGGGCCATCTTTGAAAACTCTTTTGAGGGCAAAGCACAGCTTGGGCCATCCAACCCATCATGACTTTGCCATTTGAAACCTCAGTGCTCAGCTGGCCTTGGCAGCATTCCCCCTGAGCTCTTTACTGAATATGCTTCTCTTTTGATCTGCTTTTAATTTACCCTGTTCTTTGTGCTGCCTCCTGTTCTGCTGGGGATCAATGGGTGTTTATTTTGCCACTAGTTGTATCACTAATTGCTTGACTATGAGCTTCTTGAATGTGGTCAGTTGTTTCTCCTTCATAAAATGTCTTTTGCTTTCGTCACTGTGTATATCAATGTCTCCAGAGCTCTCAGAACATGTGTGGAAGAGCTTAAAAACTACTGGATACTTGGGAAAATTGATCTACAGTCATGAAAAATAAAGGTGACTAGGTTCCTCACTGAAATGGCTTCTGAGGGAAGCATCTGATCTAGTCCTAGGAAAAACGGGGAGCTATTGGCCCAATTTTCCTGCAGACTATGGGATTTTGACTCACTTTGATGTTGATCTGCAAGGCATGCAGAAAATCTTGACCTCTTCTTGTTGTTCTCTCCTCCGCAGTGGCCTTTAACAACCTTTGATCTAGATTATTTCCAAAACTCCTGGAAGCCTCCTGAAACTGATGTTTGCTTTGTAGCCCTTGTGCTGTTCCTATGTGTCCATTGATCATTCCCATTAATAATGGGTGTTGGTCCATTTATGGATTTACCACATCAGATTGAGGAGTATGCTTGGATAAAATCTGATGGCTCCCGCATTTCCCTGATAAAATACTCATGACGTGAGGGTTTCACCTTTAGAAATCATGGCTACTCTGTTGATTTTTTTTCTTTCACATTTTTCAAACAAGCTCATACATTTTTTCAAATGTGCATCAGAGAAAACAACATGAGTGAATAGATGGATGTACTTTTCAATTACATGCATTTCTGGTTTTACTACTGCCTTCAGCTTATATTAGAAGAATGGGATACCACATAGGAAAGGGATCCTGCAAACTTAATGGATATGGAGGCTGATTTCTTAATTAAAAAAAAAAAAAAAGTTGCCTATCATGATGGCTTAATTTAAATGGAAAGATTAATTTAAATTGAAAATTTTGGGTTACTTGGAGTCCTGACATAAAGAGTATAACTTATGAATGTGTATGCATCTTAATTACAGTTGACCTTTGAACAACGTGGGGGTTAGGGGCGCCGACACTATGTACAGTTGAAAATTTGAGTATAACTTATAGTCGACCCTCCATATCCACAGTTCCTCTGCATTTACAGTTCCTTCATGCACTCAGTTCCACATCCGCAATTCAGCCAACCTCAGATCACAGATCATGTAGTACTGTAGTATTTACTATTGAAAAAAAACCTGCATGTAAGTAGACCCATGCAGTTCAAACCCATGCTGTTTAAGGATCAACTATAATTCTTGGCATGCATGTTTATTGACTCTCTTCTTTTTAATCCTTGTGGGATGTGACGCATATGAATGAATGGGGAAGGGAAATGTTTCAGTTATGTATTACTGAATAACAAACCACTCCAAAACTTTGTGACTTAAAACACAACAATTTATTATTTATTCTGTTAGTTGAATACATTCAGCTGAGTGGTTCTTTTGTTTGATGTGAGGTCCACTAGGGTCACTCACTGGGATTCACTCACTTGTATGGTCCCTGTGACCAGCTACTCACAGCGTGGTGGTCTCTTACATGGTAGCCTGGAGCTTTTACATGGCAGCTGGCTTCTAAGAGGAGGAAGTGGGGACTGTCAATCTTCTTAAGGTCTGACCGCAGAAGTCCCAAATATCATTTTCATCACACTCTTTTGGTCACAAATCAGAGTTCCCATCTAGACTAAAGAAGAGGGGAAATGTACTCTACTTCTTGATGGATAGAATGGAACGCTTGTATGAGGAGGGAAACATTGCTGTTGGCTATCTTTTGAGACTACCCCGGAAAGTGTAATATACTGTATACATGCACAGGGTACAGATAATGAGTGGAATTAAACTTTGCTCTATTTATAAAACAGGCAAAAGAATCTGTGCAGGTGGGAGGTGTGTGTGTGTGTGTGTGTGTTCTCTCCAAAAAGTCTCACGTAAGGCTATATTGCATTAATGTGACTAGTTGGATGCCAGCACTTCACTTTTGCAGCCAGAATCAGAAGGAGTACTATTTAGTTATGTAGAAAAAAATTCAGAAACATTTCAGTGTACAACCAGCTTCCAAGTACATTAAAAAAATAAGCCACTTTATAATCCAAGGGTTGAAAGGGTTGATAACTGTTAAGTAAGAAAAGTTGGACTTTAGTAACCCCAGTGTCTACTTTCTGCATCATTACAACCCTTAGAATTGTATTGCCCCCACTCTCTACGGTTGCCAAAAGCTCTCATTTATTTACTCCTCTTCTCCATCCTCACCCCCATCAACAAATCATGTTATAAACTTGTTCTCACTAAGATGTTAATGACTAACAAGGTTGAATATGTTATCTCTCCAGAATAATTTGCATGTAACATAAGACCAAGGCTTATGATATCATTTCTTTGGGTTAGGGTATCAAGTTGAAGAAGTAATACTGTACATTCAGGTTTTTGACCTCCAGAAGATGTCTCGTATATCCCTAGGTCATTTTGTTTCCTCTCACCCCAGTTGTCCTTGTTGAGTTTTCAGAGAATGCAAAGTAATGGCAATGACATAAGCAAAATATAATTACAAAAGCAATCTGTTGGAAAAAGAAATGATAATGTTTTCCAAAATGAAGCACTGTACCATGTAGAGAATTTGGGCACTATCCATTGTTTTAGAGGATCCATGCCATGGTTCCTCACTATTGATATTGGAAGAAAGTACTTTCCATTTTTTTTCTTGACCTCCAAACTAACTAGACTCTTTTCAGTACCAAATGATGCTGCCTAGAGGAGTTTCCAGGACCTAATAATGTAGTGCTTTGAAACAAATTGCAAGGAAGGAGTTGCATATATTATTGCAAGCATTCCTTATTTTTGTTTATAAATGACATTCTTTGGTATTTTGGATAGAAAAAATAGGAAAAGTCAGTCACCATGAATCAGTCAACAGAGAGATGATTGAATTGTGTGCTGTCATCTGTTTCTTTCTAGCCTTGACAAGCACAGTGTGTGGCTGCCATTTAGAGAAAATGTGTCACGGAACCAGCTATTCTAAGCACCAGTGACTGGCAAAAGGAGAAGGATGGAATGGTGGTGTACTCACGGTAGGCTTACTGGTGCTTGGGGGCAAATGGGAAAGTCCAGGACATGAATTGTGGTCCTGGAAGAATTTGTATGAATGTGAGGAAATACTGGGGGGATGATAGGCATAACAAAAGAGGCCGCAGTGGTAAGTATGCAGCTGTTATTTACATGAAGTTATGATTTTCTGTTTGCTGAAAGTAAATCCATGTCAAGCATTGTGCTAGGCAGTTCACATAGATTACTTCACTTAATCCTCATGACAACTCAATGAGGTCAATATTATTGATATTTGTATTATAAATGGGGACTCTAAAATAACATGTATGAGCAAAGTAATTTGCCCAAAGTATACAATAACATACAGCTGAGGTAGGATTTGATTTGAGCCCAACAAATCAAACTCTGGAACCCAATATCATTTTTTTCGATTTAATTTCTATACAGTGAGAGGATCTTATTTGGTGTATAGTTCTGTGAGTTTTGGTACATGTACCCAGTCGTGTAACTGCCACCCACTCAAGATATAGAACAGTTTTATCATCTTCCCTAATCCCCTCATGCCCTTTTGTAATCAACCCCTCCCCTTTTCTCAGTCCCTGGAAACCACTGATCTGTCTCCTTTCTTTATAGTTTTCACTTTTCCAGAATGTCATATCAATGAAATCATAAAACATAAAGGCTTTTGAGTCTGGCTTCTTTCATGTAGTAAGATGCACTGAGATTCATCCATGTTGTTGAGAAAATCAACAAGTCATCCCTTTTTATTGCAAAGTACTATTCCATTTCATGGATGTACCACGGTATGTTTATCCATTCATCCATTAATGGACATTTGGGTTGTTTCCAGTTTTTCAGATCTCAGTATCTTAACCATGACGAAATCCTGCCTTCACTCAACCAGAAATTTTGCCTAATTATTATAGCCAGTGTCATCAATGATATCTTTGTTTAAGGATTCTCTCTTGGGTTCCCTGAGAGCTTTTGCCTAGAGCTAGAAACACCAGATCTATTCTGGTTCAAGCACAGTTTTTCAGGGTCAGCTTCTCTCTCGTGCAGAAATGCCATTAAATTTTCATTATAACAGTCATGCAGTACTTGTCACCTAGTAGTGCTTAAAATTGTATGGAATGAATAAAGAAGAAAAAGAATACCAAATAAATTATCTAAATTAATTTTCTAGCACAGGAGGTAGAGGAGATGGTAGTAAAATTAGGATTGGCAATTCAGCCTTTGTGTAGAAATATATAGAGTTTAATAAATGATGCATAATGTAATGAGAAACATTAATATAGGATCCTATAAGTCCATAGTTTTTTTCCCTACATTGCCAACACCATTATTTGAAAAGTGGGAAAAAATGTAATGATTGTTGATCTGATTTCACATCAAAAACTACCTTGACTGCATCTTTTCCTAGTTTTAAACTTTTTTTCATGTAACTAACTGGGAATTTAGTTGAATTGACCAAATCAGTCATTGCTTTGACCAAATCAGTCATTGCTTTGACACTGATGATTTTCTAAAAATTTGTTTTCTTATGATAACATAGCTTCAGGATATATTTCTACTCAAACAAGTTAAGTTCAGGTTTCAAGAATCCTATTCCTCTTAGTAAAGCAATTTACCTACTGATTTCAATCTACTGCAGTTAGAATAACACTTTGACTAAATTCAACTTTGTGGTACAGTTTTCTTTGTTTCTTCCCCGCTACAGTGGATATACATCAACAGAATCAATACATTGACAAAGCACAGGTCTTGGAGTCAGAAAAATTTGGTTCCAATTCTGTGTTTCGTCACTTATGAGAGTGTGACTCTTGGCTAGTTTTAAAACCTCCCTGAGCATTATTGTTTTAGCTGTTAGATGAAGGTAATAACTTCTGTGTCTTCTGCCTGGGAATATTGTGAGGGTCAAAGGAGATTATGTAAATGAACACCTCTAGTATTCTTGGTAATAAGCAAGTGTGTCATCAATGTCTGGGGCCACCGTAGTACTAGTGCTAAGATTTACCTTGCATTCGACCTCTTTCCTGATGACAGGTCCATGCACACTCTATTATCCGAGGCTTATGGGTATTCTGGGCTCTTTAAAATGAGCAGTTTTCTCAAAGGGCAGGTGACATGGAGCTTAGTAAAGTCTTGTGGCATTGATGAGCTTCTTACTTCTGATCTGAAGAAAGCCCTCACCTTAGAGACCATACGGAATGCTGCCCAGATGATGAGTTGGACTCCCTGGAGTGGTAATAAGTTCTGTAGACATTAGGAGAGTTTATTTTTTATTTTTGGCTCAGTTCCCAATCAGGTTTCTGCATAGCCCACACTCATGGCTGGACAATGTTGACCTTACTTCTCTCCAAATGCCCCACCCTTACCCCTGTCAGGCCAGATCCCCTCTGAGGTCACAAACCACACCCCTCGCTCTCCAGCCCAGGTTACCCTACTTTTAGTCTCTCTAAAGCCACGTGTAATGCATAGATGGTCTGTGTGTCTTCCTGTAATTAGGCCTTCACTTTTCATTTTCAAAAATACAATTTGAAACAATCTGGATATCTCTGACTGATTAGGATAAAAGTCCTACAGTGTAGTAAGAAAAAGGAAAACATGAAGATGGAGATTTTAAGATGATATATTACTAGAAGTATAAACCTCTATACTAATAGAAATGATTCTTATTGAATATGTCCTCTCTAACTTTGACAGTCAGGTCTCTGACAATTCTGACAGTAAAGGAATTACAGATGAAAATATGAGAACTTATGAAAAAAAATAAAGTAAGGGGGACTGAGGTTGTAAGTAAACTAATGATGATTTTGAAAATATTTTTACCTCAAGTAAAATAATACTAAATAAATGGTCCAGTGATATTTATACATCTAAAATTAATACAAATTTGGACTACAACTAATTTTCTACTGTCATTTTTGTCCACTGGTAACTTTACAAGATCTTCCTACCACAACAGTTTTTATGAGATGCCCATAAATTTGTTTTGCTTGGTTGCAAATAATATGCATACTGTGTTATGTGATAGATATTAACTCATTCAACTCTGTTCTAATCCCCTTGTGTTATACCTTATTACAAGACTGCCTTAGAGTCTGAATTCTGTAACTATTTGGTTCCCACCAAGCAGATGCACCCATGAAAGAACTGGCATGCAAAAATGAAATGGGAGACATTTGCTAGTGGGCATTTGATTTTTCAGCAATAGAAGAAACAAGGCTTTAAGTATCCAGTTCATAATTTTGTGGGTATTGAGAGTTTGATGGACTATCCATCCTGTTGGCATGGCTTGTGACTGTGATGGTGTGGTTTTGGAGCCAGTTGTTTTGGCAATAGCTTCTTGGTCCTCAGATGGTGGCAGAAGGAGTATGGTTTGGAGCCCACAGTTGAGGCAATGGCTTCCTTGTTCCTGAACTTTGTGATTATCCCTCACCTTTCTTATTGTGTCAGTGGCAGCAGCTCCTTTGGTGGGTCAGTTTTGTAGTGTTGCTTTCAAATTTATTCTTGGAATCTCTGCCTAGAGTCTACTCCTCAAGCCCTCCCACATTTTTTTAAGCAACTAATTTAGTGGATTAAATCCTTTCTGTGTTTTAACCTGATCTATACATAAACTAAAATGTGTCGGTATAATTTTTCTCCAATTTTGATACTTTATTATTTAAGGTTTGAAATTATTGACTCTCTTCTCTGGGGTCTATAACCCATACCAGAGGCACAGAGTAACTTGTATACCTGAGATGAAGAGAGACTGATGGAATCTTTCTTTAATAAGTTTACTTTTATTTCTCAAATGCTGTTCTCAAAGACAGGGTTACTTATAATATTTGCTCTGTTCATCATAACTTCAAGCCAGAGAACAGTGAAACTTCGCAGATTGGGCTAATTGTCCATCTGCCCCTTCTCCATAAAGTTCAATCCCAACAATATAAATAGGCAGCTGGATTAAATTCTAAAAGCAAAATCATTCTCAATGCTTTCACATCTTCCAATTCTGCGTTACAGAAACCACACCTACTTTTCATCCTTTCTTCTTTCAAATCATCCCCAGATTAGGTGGTTTGTGATTAGGGAATACTTGAAACTAAATTGTTATAAATCTGGAAAAGCCACCAGAAGTAAATATGTATATACTAGAATATGGTATGAGTAGTGCTACTGTGTGGGGAAGAATTATTATTATCTTTAGAGTTGGATTTTTTATCAAAGTGACTAAAACATATTTGTTTTCACCTTTTGGAGGAAATATCATAGAAGCACTTGTGAGAATAATTTTGTAAAAATTTAAATTTATCCCAGGTCCATGTCTTGAGTTAAGGCGTAAGAAAAAAAAAAAAAGAAAACTAATACATTTTATTTTAATTAAATTCCAATTTTACTTGGGCAAAATTTGAAGACATATTTTCCTCTCATTTCTTCTGTCAGTCTCCTTGGATATCACTGATAAAATGGTCATAATATGTGTTTATGCTTTTACAACATTCTTTTGCCTATTTTGCCTCATTTTAAAAAGGTCCGTTATTAACACAGAGGAGGGGAAGACAGACAAGTGGGGGAAGGAGGAAGAGGAGACAGAGAAGACCTTTTCTTTTTTCCCAAGAGAGTAGAATAATACTTACAGGTACAGAAATCACAAGCTGTTGGCTAAAGACTAGTAAAAACATTCCACCTACAGTCATTGCCCTTGAAAATGCACTTGATGTCTGGTGTTTAATAGTCTGGCATTTTAAGTCGTACATTGAAGCTTATAAAATATATTTGGCAGTTTGGTTTGGATTAACTTTGACTGCTTTTTTATATATCTGGATTTGGAAAAAAGAAAAAAAGGGGGAAGGGTAGGCTGGAAAGAGAGTGGGAGGAAAAGGCAGATATAGGCAAAGCAAAATATTTCCTCAGGGGGACATTGGTCTGACTTCAGCCACTGGTGCCTATGTAGGGAGCCCATCGCGAAGCTTGTTCATAGGTTTATTGTGCTGGTCAGGGAATTGTCTTCACTGCTGTAGGGCTCATCCTTGAGTCTCACTGGTTGGTACATCAAATGAAGTCAAGATTTAGCCTTGGATGACAGATAAGACAGTGTCTTACCCATGCCATCTACGTCATTATCTCTTAGAAGTGCTGTGGGATTTTAAGGGGGAGATATTTGCAAAGTACTTTAAACTCCCTAAAAGAAAGTTCAAATCTCTCTAGTAATAAAAATGTTGTTGTTATAAATCCTGGACTAGACATAGGTATAAAAGTTTCAATCTCAGCCAGATTTGGGATTTCAGTGTATCTTAGATCCACCAGATAAAGAAAATACTAGCCCTTCTATGAAGGGAGAATGCTGATGTGTGATTTTTTTTTTTTCAGACATAAGCCTAAAGGTGGGGGAGGGATGAGGAACAACTGAATCAAGACAAACAGAAAATATAACCAAAAATAGAATACCATTCAAAATAGAAACAAAACCCTTAAAGGTTTAGGAATTAACCAAGAGTACACAAGCTCTCTGTTGGGGGAGGAAAAATGTACCTCTATTAAGGAACATAGAAGAACTGATTAAGAGGAGACATTGCATACTCCTGAATAGGACAACTTGATAATATACAATATATTAGATACTCTAATGAATCTGTAAATTGCATGTAATTCCAAAGAAATTTCAGCTTGATATTTTTAGAGCAATCTAATAAAGTCGTATTCTAAATTTGTATGGAAGGGGAAAAATGTCACCTTTGAAAATGTAAAGGGGAAACTTGTCTTATTAAAACATATTACAAAGTCTTTATAGTAAAAATTGTTCATGCAGTGGTGCAAGGACAGGCAAATAGATTTCTGGAACAGAATAGAGAGCTAAGTGATAAAATCCCATACATAGAGAAATGTAATACATGATTAAATGGTACCACAAACCAATGGGAAAAGAGGGCCTTTTCAGAAAATTGGCCATCTGTTTCTTGATAGATGACAAATAGAAAAATAGATAAATAAAATAAATATGTATTCTCAAACTAATATGGAACTCCAGGATTAAGGATTTAGGATTATGATGTAAATGTGAAAGATAATATATAAAGATCATAGAAGATAACGTAGGATAATTTTAGAAGCAAAACAAATTATTGATTTTATCACACTAAAATTAAAGATTTCTGTTCAATAAAGGACATCAGGAACAAAATTAATATGTAAATAATAAATTTGAAGGAGTTATTTGTAAAGTCTAAAGTTTATAAGGAACTTATGTATATCATTTTTTAAAATCCTGAAAATCAACAAGAAAATATAAGAACCAAATAGAAAAAACTGCAAAAGATATAAACAGGTGATATACAAAAGAAAAACCGCAAAAGGCTAGCAAGCGTACAAAGAGGTAATCTAATTCATCAGTAATAAGATGCACTAAGTTTACCATTCTGGACAATGTCAAACTTTGATGGAACTATGGGAATAAGGGAACCACCATGTACTGCCAGTGGAATGCAGCCTGGTGTAGGCCTTCTGTAAACCGCTCTAGCCAAAATGAATCAAATGCCAGGTAGTATGTCTTATGAATATACCTCCTGGATATATATCAGAAGGAAAAGTGGACAGTGTACACAAGGACACTTAAGTGTGACATTTTTTTAGATAGGGGGGAGTTGGAGGCAATCAAGTTGTCTATAGCTGGGGGACTGGATAAGTAAAACATGGTGATTAACTCAGCGGGATACCACGGAGTACTTAGAAGCAACCAACTAGATGGACCCCCGGCAACATACATAGATCTTAAAAAACAGTGCTGAGTGAACCAAGGAAGTAACAATGAGATTTAGAGCTTAATTCCATTTTTATCCATTAAAAATACATATAACTCATATATATATATATATATATATATATATATATATATATATATATATATGTTATATATATTTAAAGAATACATATCAAACATGTTTGAATAGTTGCCTATTTGTTGGTGATGTGGGAAATAGGAGCAAGGATTCGAGTCAGCAGGGAAGAAAGGTAGGAAGAAAAAGAGGGAGGGAAAACGAGTCAGGCCTTGCATGGACCCATGATGATGATATTTCATGATTTCTTCAGCTCTCTGTAGGAAAGACTAAAGCAAACAAATAGAACAAAACACACACAAACAAAAACAAGACACACACACACACAAACAAACAAAAACAAAAACAACAACCCTCAAGAAATGTAAAAATCTTGGGCATTGGTCTTTTCTTCTTCCCCCAGGCACTACCATTTAGCCATTTTCCCCTAAGGTTCTCCCACACTCGAGAAATTCCAGTGACTCAACCAACCTCCACAGGGGATGACAAGGAGGAAGGGAACTTACTCTTCCCCGATGCTCTTTCTTTTTTTTTTTTTAACTTTTATTTATTTGTTTATTTATTTATTTATGGCTGCATTGGGTCTTCGTTTCTGTGCGAGAGCTTTCTCTAGTTGCGGCAAGTGGGGGCCACTCTTTATCGTGGTGCGCGGGCCTCTCACCATCGCGGCCTCTCTTGTTTCGGAGCACAGGCTCCAGATGCGCAGGCTCAGCAATTGTGGCTCATGGGCCCAGTTGCTCCGCGGCATGCGGGATCTTCCCAGACCAGGGCTCGAACCCGTGTCCCCTGCATTAGCAGGCAGACTCTCAACCACTGCACCACCAGGGAAGCCCCCGATGCTCTCTCTTAACCCAGCCTCAGCAAAGACCATTCCCCTCCAGGCCACTTTGTATCCATCCTCCTTATTCAGTTAGGAGAAGCATGAGTCAGATGGAGCAGAAAGGTACAACAAACTGTATATTTTAATTTATTTAACTATGTATGTTTTCCCCTGGCAAAGTCGTTATGGAGCCAGCCCAGGATGATCCCAGTGGAAGCATGGTTCCGAGGAAGGAAAGCATTTTGATGCCTCATATTCTGCCATAATAAACACTTCATATCACCCTCTTACACTGGTTATGATGAAAAACAGTATACCCTCGTAGAAAGAAAAGGAAATTTTGCCATGTGGAGGGTCATCCAAAATGTTGTTTGGAGTAAACCCTGGGTCCTGGCATCCCTGATGTTGTTAATAAAGGCAGCAAGCCTGGAAAAAAAAAAAAAAAAAAAGATAGTAAACCTCAGGAGCACATTCTCAGACTAAGTTTATTTACAGCTCTGCAGCTATCAATAACAAAGACAATTAAATTAGCTAGGTCAAAAGCCCATTGGAACTGAAGAACTCTATTATAAAATTAAAGTTTGTGGAAAGTGGCCCTCACCAGCCCTTCTCACATGAAATTGATGGAGAGGCTCTTTGGGTTTGTTAAAATTCAGAAAGGATTAATAGCTTTCACATTGGAGAATATTACTCAGAAGGAGTACACAGTTTAAAATACTTCACCCATGTAAATGAGCACTGGTTTCATTGTTTTGTTTTAGATACTGTGGTTTTTGTTTTTTAAAGAATCAATAGGAACTTGGTGGGGGGGTAGGTAACTGTTCTCAGAGAAGCATATTCTGACTGCACTGAGATGGTATGTAATTTGCTCCATCAAAGCCAGAAGAGTCAATAAGTCAAGATGTGGCTTTAGCTGCATCTCAACATAAACACTGGATTTCTTCATTAACTGATCAAACACAGAGTTCAAAGGGAACTGTAGTGTTCCTTCGTGTGGGGAAAAATTATGGATTACAACAAATATCTCAGGGTTTTGGAGGCCATGCTGAGCACAGAGGTTAGCAAGACATTTTCTTTGTCAACCCCAGATCACCCTGGCATACCCACAATAGAGCCTGCATTTCATTAGGCTTCTTTTCTGATTTAAGAAAAGAAAACATGTCCTTATAGTCCAGTAGCCCTCAGTGTAACTTGACAGTACATTCTGGGGTTCTGCTTCTCTGAGGTTGATGGTCTGGCACCCTTCATACAGATTCCTTCCCCCCTTCCTTCCTTCCCCCCCTCACCATCCCTCCCTCATATTTCGCCCACACACCTGCCTCCCCTCTCTATCCCCCTTCCTTCCTTTCTTTTTTTTCTGTCTCTCAATTAACCCAGCTGACTTTTTATGAACATTTTCTTTTAGTAATAGTTTAACTACCCACTGAATTAATTAAGCATTTACTATATCCAACCCAGATCTCTCTCCTTGATGATAAATCAGTGTTTCCACTTGTTTCTTCAAATCTCTAGCCAGCTATCTCATATTCACCTATTCCAATACTAGTTCTATTATCAGTCTCCTCAAACATGCCCCTCTTTTATATTCTCTATCATTCATTTTCTGTTCAGTCACCATCCCAATCTGGAACCACAGGAAATCACCTAGACCTCTCCCATTTTTTCACAACCTTTCTCCAGCAGCCCATCTCTATGCCAAAATTAGGCAGGCTGGATCCATACCCCATCTCCAGTACCTCCCATAAAATAGGCATCATAATGATACCTAAACCATAATGTTCTAGGGATAAGATAAGACACACCATGTAAAGCTCATCACACAGTGACTGGCACATAGTAATGATCTATAAATGTGAGCTAGCTTTATTTTCCTCCCAATTGTCTTTTAAATCTGTTTTATCCACTTTGCCATCATTGCCTTCAGGCTTTTAACATCCCTTATGAAAAAGTATCTCCCTGTCTGGTCTCTGCTGTCCAGAAAATTTCCCATTGTCCATTCACTGCCTTGCTGCTGGTGTTAACTTTTGAAAAGCCTAATATGCCCATGTAATTCCAATGTTCTAAGACAGTAGTTGTTACCGTTATCTTTAAACTGAAGTAAACACTTTTCATAAAGTCCCATAAGGCACTTTGCACAGGTTCCACCTATTATCTTCTTCTCCCACTTCTTTCCCAACTAACTGTAGACACAGAGAACCTTGGATAGTCTCAACAACTGTCCATGTTCCTTGGCACGGCCCTGTCATTGCACTTCCTTTTCCCTCTTCCTGGAACGTTTTTTCCTTCTTTCCTCATACAACATCCCACATAATCCAGTTCCATCCATCATCGCCTACTTTATGAAGTCTTCTCCAACTTCTGTAGGCAGGTTGAGCCCATCCTTCACCATGTTCCTAAAGCCTTTTGCACATACCACTGTAGCACTAAGCATATCGTATTGAGATGATTTGTTTTTAAAGTGGTTGTAAAAGCAGGTTTGTACAAGAAAAGAAAGAAGGCATTTGTTCTTTAATTTAATAATTCCATTTTCCTGACATCCTGTATCACCGAGTCATGTTCTGCCTCTGAGGATCTTCTATGTCTGTTTCACTCAATAGTTGTAAAATTTCCTCCATGGCCCTATCAGGATTTCCAGTGGATATGTTGGGGTCAGTGATGCTCCCTCAATCATTTGTCACATGCACTCCATTCTGCATTTTATCACCACTCATATTAGAACGTGGTAAATTCTAGCCTTTATTTATTACACTCAAAAATAGAACTGTTCATAAATGGTCAAGGGAATTGGAAAAGTAAATATTCAGAGTTAATTAAGGAACACATAAATAGAAATCCCTGTATTATTCACAGAGATTGAAATAGTTAACTGTTACTCTTTAATAAGAATGATGTCTATTGTATGTTATTTTAACTTTTCCAAAGCATTTCTGTACACATTCAATCTTCTCAACAACTCTCAGTGGTATAAAGGGAAAATATTGTTATCTCTACTTTACTGATGAAGAAATTGAGGCTTGGAGAGGTTAAATGATTTTTCAAGGTTACAGAGCTAGTGAATAGCAAATCCAAGAAACCACATTAATCTGATTTATAATGTACTATTCTTTCCATATTTTTTTCATACCACCATTTATATATTTCTTCTGCTGGATGTCATGCCATCATTAGGGCTTTCACAAGAATTGCGTGTGTTAGTAAAGATTTTGTCAAAAATTTTAGAGAGCCTTTTAAAAAATATTTATGTATTTTTACATTGGGTTTTATTTCATGATAATAAAAACACATGCTCATTATAAAAAATTTGGAAAATGGAAGTTCTTAAAAAAGAGAAAAATCGTATAATTTTCCCATGTAGTGACAAACATGATTAATATTTTGATTAATTTCCTTCCAGTCTTTTATTTGTGCTTGATTTATTGTTTATTTTACATTGTTATAGTCATATTTGTGTTCAGTATTTTATTCTCTTCTTTTCATATATTTTATCATGAACATTCATATTTTGAGAAATGTGGGCTTACCAACATTTCTAATGTGTAAAATATTCCATTTTATGGCTCTATCAGACTTTAAGCAGTCTCTTATTTTTGGTAATTTCTATGATTTTTTTGTTTTCCTTTGATCACTGTACTTTACTCTTCTCCTGACCATAGATACTACATCCCCAAATGAAAATCAAACATTAATTATATTTTTCTTAATTTATAACCTATGTGTCAGGCTAACAAAATTCAAACTTGTAGTTAGTGGAAATGGTTGGTGCTCTGTAGAGTTCAGAGCATTTGAGTAGGGATATCATACCATCCCAGACAGGGCTAAGTCAAAACAGTATTAAACCTTTTGTTGACCCACTTTCTCAGACCATAGGGCACATCAATAAGCCACGTTCTAGCCATTGGGATTCCTGAGGTACCTGGAAGACATATCTCGGCTTTCAGCTTAGATTCCCCAGACCCATTTTCCAAAATGACACTTATCCCATGAATCCATAGACATTTCATTTAATTATTTAAGTGTCTTGTCTCCCTCTGTTGGTCCTCCACAGGTGTGGATATGGTTCCAGTGTGTCTAACATCAAAATGAAAGAGAATGAACAGTCAAAAAACATCAGCCTGGAAGGGACCTTAGAGGATATCTAGTTAAAGGAATTAAAAGTAGATGGCAGTGGGACTGTCTGGGTTTGTATGCTAGGCTTTTCAATTATTAGCTGTTTGAGCTGGGACAGTCTTTAATCTCCCTGTGCCTCAGTAGTCTAATCTATAAAACAATAACAGGACTAGTGCCTACTTTATAGGACTATCCTGAGAATTAAATATGGTAGTCTATGTAAGGCATCTAGAACAGCGCCTGACTGATACTAAAGTCCTGAAAAAATACTTTCATTTTTGTCACTTCATTTTATGGAAGTAGAGATAGAAGACCAGGACCAATAACCCAGGTTCAACTATTTTTACATTAAACCAAACCTTTAAAAAATGTATTTACCATTCATTTTATAGACATCCTCAGTTTGGATTGGGAGAAAATGATTGTACTGTAGTTTGGCAAATTTTGCTTCCTGTGTCTTAAACTTGGTATCTTCAAATTGAGCTCTTCCCAGAATTTTAAACCCTTGTGTATTACAAAGGAAATTGAATCAATAAATTTCTGATTCACTTACCCTTAACTCATCAAAACATCATTAGAGTTATTTGATGTCTGGGGAAGCATTAAGTGTCTCCATGTGCGGAGGTATGCACATCTTCTCCTTCTAAACTGATAAATCTTTTCCAGCCAGGCATAAACAGCAATGAAGTACCAAAAGAAGCAGCTCTAAAATCAGAATGGTTGAAAACCAAGTGAGCTTGTTCCGTGCAATTCATATCTCTCAGCCTGACTTAACTATCCCTGATTTTAATAGATGAGCACTTCCATTTCAGAATGCGTGCACTTTCTTCCAACTAAAATCTATTGAGTGTCTATTGTGTGCCAGGCATTATTCTATCAGAAAGGGAAACATTAAGAATGATTTTTAGTTACAAGATGATTGTATGTGGACATCCTCGGAGTCAACATTGAGATTCTGCTAACTGAGAAAATGAGGACTTTCAAAGGGTGTTTGAGGTAAAGGGGCTCTTCAGTGACCCAGCTTTGATTCCATGGATGTTGGCCCTGGCTCTTCCAGCTAATTTCTCCATGGCTTTGGCCTTGCCAGTCACACACCAATTTTGATTCCATCATTTAGTCTTCTACTAGGCCCTCCTTCCACTTTGACTTGCTTTACACCACTGGTTCTGGTATCAGTTCAAAATTAGCACTGCTCAGGGCTCTGACCTCTCAGTTCTCTGGTTCTAATGTCAACCACTGCTGGCAGAATGGATACTCCTAGATTCAGTACTCATACATCTAGAATAGAGACTAGAAAGAAATAGCAGCAAGTGTGATAGGCAGAAGTGCACCAGAAATAACAAGAGAAAAAGGAAATGGAAGGACCATCTAGTTTCCCAATGGGGAATGAGCACAGGAAACCCTCAGAACACTCTTCTTAGAGCTGGTTGTTAGTGCTTTGCTCAAGTCTGAAGTAGCCACCAGTCTAAGAATAGAGTCAAAACAAGAGGTTTATGATTTTTCTAAGGTTTTGAGCAGACTAATTTACCCCCAGAGTGATGTGGCCTGAGAAATAACAGTGTTGTTCATAGATGTGCACCTGGGAATCCTTTATATTCATTAGAAGCCTTATTTAGCTTTTCTAAGCCTCAGTTTCTCCAACTGTGAAATTAGGATCAAACTCATAGGACTTTTTAAAGAATTAAATGATTTTTTGCATATGATTCATTTAGAACTTATTAAGTATTCAATTAATGTTAGTTACCAATATTATATTTTATTTGCCTTAGAGTAATAGAATGCCTAAATTAATCCCAAACAACAAAGGAGACTCTGGAGGAGGAAAAATTTGTCTGTTTTGTGTGTAAACAGGCATCGATTGCTTGAATTTTGACTTACTAAGCCATGGAGATAGGTAGGCACAGCTATATTTAACTTCTAAGCAGGGAGAAAACATAAACATATAAATAAATTAATTAATTAAATGAATTAAAATGCTGGACCAAACCAGGGAGTCTGATTAACAGCAGCATTTAGGCTGAGGTCAGCCTTTCAATCTGCATGCTAAGAAATACATCTCTGCTAGCAGTGAATTAAAACATCAAGAAAGAGGCAGAACTCAAACAGGCAGTGCCTGGAACAGTACTGAAAACCTGACATAAATAAATAACAACATCTTCTTTTAAAGACTTTGAAATAACCAGCACAATATGCCAAGAAAGATAGAAATTCACTCTCTGCTCTCTCTGGATGCAAATATAACCTCACTGTGGCAAGGAGGACTCCTGTTTAATAGGGGAGGAGGCTTGGGGTGGGGACAGAGGACCTCATCTGGGGTTTTGGTTTCTTATACAACTTCTTCTTTCGAGATGGTGGGAGTTCATAATAAACACTTTGATAATATGTGGGAGATAAAAGGCCACCCACTGACTCAGTGAATTATGGACTTAAAATAACCAGAGCTGTGGTATCGAGTTGCAGCAGAGATTGTAAAACAAGCTGCAATTCTGGTGCAAGACATGGTAAAAGAAACACAGGGATTTGACACTTTTTACTGTGAGGAGTCTTAGGTTCTTCTGCAGGCACATTTTTTTTTTCTGAGTATGTCAATGAATATAAATATGTATATATATATATTTATATATTTATACTTACCCATATATACATAAATATTTACAAATCGTACATGCAAATTTAATATAAAGAATTAGGTACAGAAACCTTGCAGAACCTGGAGAACCAGGCTCAAGTTTGAGTTTCTAGGAACAACTTCCAAAGCAATACCATGGGACTGGCTGACAGAAGAGCAGCTACCTTTGTCACCATTAAGAATCTAGAGAATGATCCAAAAGCTAGAGAGTTTGAAATCCTCCACCACATCTCTTGACTCTGGAACTATACCACCTCTGTTACAATAAACCTGCCACAAATGCCTGACTCCTGGCCTGTGTCTCAGCCCCATGCGAGACCATCTGCTTCTTCAGAAAACCCAACATCTCCTGACTTTGCTGCTACAGAAGGAACAGAAGCATCAGAAAATCTACAAACAACAAATGCTGGAGAGGGTGTGGAGAAAAGGGAACCCTCTTGCACTGTTGGTGGGAATGTAAATTGGTACAGCCACTATGGAGAACAGTATGGAGGTTCCTTAAAAAACTAAAAATAGAATTACCATATGACCCAGCAATCCCACTACTGGGCATATACCCAGAGAAAACCATAATTCAAAAAGACACATGCACCGCAACGTTCATTGCAGCACTATTTACGATAGCCAGGATATGGAAGCAACCTTAATGCCCATCGACAAGACGAATGGATAAAGAAGATGTGGCACATATATACAATGGAATATTACTCAGCCATAAAAAGGAACAAAATTGGGTCATTTGTAGAGACGTGGATGGATCTAGAGACTGTCATACAGAGTGAAGTAAGTCAGAAAGAGAAAAACAAATATCGTATATTAACGCATATATGTGGAACCTAGAAAAATAGTACAGATGAACTGGTTTGCAGGGCAGAAATAGAGACACAGATGTAGAGAACAAATGTATGGACACCAAGGAGGGAAAGTGGCTGTGGGGTGTGGTGGTGGTGGGATGAATGGGGCGATTGGGATTGACATGTATACACTGATGTGTATAAAATGGATAACTAATAAAAACCTGCTGTATAAAAAAATAAGTAAAATTCAAAAATTCAAAAAAAAAAAAAAAAGGAGCAGGAACAACGTAAGTGCAGCCTCACGGGAGTCATTTTCCAACTCTGAAATCTCATGCATGTGTTTCTGATTGGTGGGTCCAAACCCACATCTAGAACTCCAGCTGCAAGAGAGTCGGGAACTCTAGACTTGCCACACAAGAGGCACACCAGAAAGATATTTTAGTTTTCACCTCAGGAGTTTCCTGGGTGAAACCTGAAATTGACCCCTGAACACGGAGGGCGAGGAGATACCGAAGAAGGAGGCAGGCTACTCCAGTTTGGCAGGTGGAAATCTTAATAGGAAAGGGAACTTATGTTCGAGGCTTGTCTTGCCAACTGCAAGATGAATCGATCTCCACATCTACCCACCAGAATCTTAAAAGTTTATATAGGGGCTTTAATGGGGTTCAGTCATGTATGTGTACCACCTAGATGTTCTCAATAACACACTGCTCTCTCAAGTCTATGGCCTTGAAAAAGGCTCCCACTGTGGAAACAGTAGACAGAGTGTACATTCTAAGGACAGGGGAAGGGGTGAGGAGGCTCTGATTGTCCAGGTCCTGCTCAAGGGTCAACCACAGGTCACATCCTCTTGATTATCTCTTCCAATAAGATATTGGACTGGATATGAAGAGAAGCAATTCACAGTGCTAGTCCAGACAGAGGAAACAGCAAGAACAAAGACAGGAAGGCATACAGTTACATCGCAGGTTCAGTAATAGCAAGTTCTTGTGTAGCTTGACTATAGATTGGATATTGGGGAATTGTGGGAGAAGTCACAGTAGGGAGGTTGGATCAGATTATGAAAGCAACTTTATGGCCTACTAAGGACTTCGGATTTTAGTAGGCTCATAATTACCATTTTATCTAGTAGGTTCATAATTTAGACACTTATACACAACCTGCATAACTTTTGCCACCACTATATGCTATTATTTACTTGATATTTTTTCCTTAGAGTGATTTTAAATAGACTTGGTGTTTTTACTTAGCTTCATTCTCAGTAATATGCCTATGAAATCACAGATTTGATGTACTAGCTGTATTTTTCCTAATACAAATTACAATAAGCACAAAACTTTTAAAATAACAGCAAAAAAGTACACGCCATCTAAAATCATCCTTGGTGTCACCAAAAGTTATGAGTACCACAATTTGGAAGATACAGCTATAGACAATGAGAAACACTGAGAGCTTTATAAACATGGATATGGAAAAATCAGATATGTATTTTAGAAAGATACAATGAATAGGATGGATCAGAGGCAAGTTTAAAGTCATGAGTCCATGTAAAAGTGGAATATTATTTGAATCGGGGTAATGTCCGTAGGAATGAAAAGGAAAAAACAGAGTTAAAGAGATTTCAGAGCTAGAATGCAAGGGATTTGACAACTGACAGATTTGGGAATTCAGAACGGAGGAAGAGTTTGTATTGACTGTAGAGTGGTAGCTTAGCTGACAGCTGACTGGTGGATGGTAGTCCACTAAATGGATATAGTGAACAACAAAAGACCTGATTTTAGAATATGTAACTGAGAAGTCCAGGTGGCATGTTGAGTTTTTAAGTGCATTTGGGATATAACTGGGAATAAATGCCTTGATTTCTATCAGTGTGTTGATAGAGTTCAGCAAAACAGTCTTAGAAGAGTTAAGTTTGTGGAGTGATTGGCCTATATGCATTTGGTTAGTTAGAGTCATGGAAGTAGACTTAAACTTTCAAGGAAAGATGAGCACTGTGGAATTTAAAAGTAGGGTAGAGGAAGAAGAACCAGCAAGAGAGATTGAAGAACAAGTGGGAGCGTGGTCCAAGAAAGCCACTGAAGAAGGAGGTTTCAAGAAGAAACTGCTGACAAAGTCAAATGCTCAAAAAATGAGACAGAAAATAGACCATCCGATTTGGTCATTAGGATATTGTTGTTCTGTAATTGAGCAGTTTGCATAGAGTTGTCAGAGTAGAAGTCATATTTTACTGAGCTGAATAGCAATTTGGTCATAAACACAGGGAGATGGTAACTTTAGAACAGGGGTTCTCAACTAGGGATGATTTTTCCCTCCAGGAGACCTCTGACAGTGTCTGGAGGCATTTTTATTTGTCACAACTAGGGAAGTGCTACTGACATCTATCTAGCAGGCAGAGGCTAGGGATGCTAAACATCCTGCAGTGCACAGGACAGACCGCACAGCAAAAATTATCCGGCCCGAGATGTCAGTAGTGCCACGATGGAGAAATTCTGCTTTAGGCAAAGGCTTCAAAGTTGGGTTGTGAAGAGAAGAAGAGAAAAAGATGGTAGCTTGTTATGGAGAAAAATCAAATGTTTTCTTAGAAGATTTGAACATAAGAGAAAGGGGAAGAAGAAGGTGACAGAGAGAGAAAGAAAAAATAAATAAAGAATAGTTGGTCAAATAATGTTTGATGGAGATAAGAGAGAATATATTCCAAAGCATAACTGAAGAATAAAACTTGGAGAGCAGAAGGGATTTCCACCACTCCCTTTCCCCTTCTAAGACAGGAAGGAAGACAAACAACAGGCAAAAATGTAGGTATAGATAAGAGGTAGACGAGGGAGTATTACGGCAGTTTATGGCTAGGAAGTGGGAAGCTAAATTATCATGAGGAATGGGGAAGAACATAGAAATGATAAATGGAACAGACCTTAAGGAGGATAGTAAAATTTGGAGCAGTAAAAGATTAGGATTGCGTAAGAGAGCAAAAGAGAGATATGTAAGCAATTCTTAAGCAGCTTTAAAGAAAAAGTTGAGTTTTGAAATTACAAATTTGTTAGGGAACCAACTTACATGGTAATATGATTTTCTCAGGCAACATTCAGCAACCCAAGAACAGAGGCAGGGAAAACAGATTTTTGGGGGGTTTCCAGGTTATGGGACTTCCTGGAAAGGTGCATTCACCAAAGGAAGATTCTGATTCGCACATGGTTAAACATGTTTTTGGAATGATTGTCCCTGCCACAAGTCATGTCTTAAATGTAGTTATATACTCTCAAATATTTAGGCTCTTAAATCATTGTTGATTAAGTTAAAATAATCCATTGGGGTCAGGAATAATATCTCTTGCTAATTACACTTCAGCAATAGTTTTATTCTCTTTTTTTGTGTGTCTGTAGAGATGTTAAGTAAATCAGAGATAATTGCATGCTGAAACTGATAATCTAAACTGAATTTAGAGTTAGAATGTCCTTTCACTGAATATACATCTTTGGTTCTGCATTTATTGTATTACATTTATACTTTTGCACAGTCAGAGCCTCAGATTCTTTCCTTCTCTCTTCAATGTGTCTTAATTCTGTGTGGCTAATTTGCTCATTTTATTCCCACTGCTTCGTTTGTTCTTTGTCCATAGTCCGTAGGCTCTTTGTGGCTCTGAATTTTACATTTGCATGACCTATTAATGATATAACTCATTTTGTGGTGAGTGTTACATCCTTAAGACATTTACAAAAACAGCCGACAAATCCTCAGTTGTAATTAGGTCAAATAATTCTAGAAAATTTCTTTTGTTGACTGATTCTATGGATTCATCATGGCCTTTTAGTGCTATTCCCCACCCCCCTCTGGGCACACAGATAATTACTTCTATTACCATCCTCAAATGACAATGTTTTTCTTCTACAGTCTTCATCTGGAGCTGCCCATTAGCTCACTGACACCAGAGTTTCTAAAATGTTGTTTTTGTTCATATTTGTTTATCCCAGAAATTTCAGCTGAGTTGCAAGCATCTGGGTTTCAGCTCAGGTCAGCTGTTTTCTAATCCAGATCTCTTATCTTTTCAGTTAAGCATACTGGAAGTTCAAATGCATTCTAGATTGTGTGGAGAGGAGCCAATTTGGAGGTATAAATCCATAAACTGATTGGGAGACGATCTTCTTTTTTCTTTTATTTAAGTGCTGCTTTATGCTGATTTAATTCCTCAGTGATATGCTCCTCTTCAGTTTTCCTACAACTAGGTACTAGCTGGGTTTTTGTTTTTGTTTTTTTTAACATCTTTATTGGAGTATATTTGCTTTACATTGTTGTGTTAGTTTCTGCTGTATATAAAGTGAATCAGCTATACGTATGCATATATCCCTATATCCCCTCCCTCTTGCATCTCCCTCCCACCCTCCCTATCCCACCCCTCTAGCTGGTCACAAACCACCGAGCTGATCTCCCTGTGCTATGCAGCTACTTCCCACTAGCTATCTATTTTACATTTGGTAGTGTATATATGTCCATGCCACTCTGTCACTTTTTCCCAGCTTACCCTTCCCCATCCCCGTATCCTCAAGTCCATTCTCTACTTCTGCGTCTTTATTCCTGTCCTGCCCCTAGGTTCTTCAGGACCATTTTTTTTTTTTTTTTTTTTTAGATTCCATATATATGTGTTAGCATACAGTATTTGTTTTTCTCTTTCTGACTTACTTCACTCTGTATGAAAGACTCTAGGTCCATCCACCTCACTACAAATAATTCAATTTTGTTTCTTTTTATGGCTGAGTAATATTCCATTGTATATATATGCCACATGTTCTTTATACATTCATCTGTCGATGGACACTTAGGTTCCTTCCATGTCCTGGCTATTGTAAATAGTGCTGAGCTGCAGTGAACATTGTGGTACATGACTCTTTTTGAATTATGGTTTTCTCAGGGTATATGCCCAGTAGTGGGATTGCTGGGTCATATGGTAGTTCTATTTTTAGTTTTTTAAGGAACCTCCATACTGCTCTGCATAGTGGCTATATCAGTTTACATTCCCACCAACAGTGCAAGAGGGTTCCCTTTTCTCCACATCCTCTCCAGCATGTATTGTTTGTAGATTTTTTGATGATGGCCATTCTGACCGGTGTGAGGTGATACCTCATTGTAGTTTTGACTTGCATTTCTCTAATGATTAGTGATGTTGAACAGATTTTCATATGCTTCTTGGCCATCTCTATGTCTTCTTTGGAGAAATGTCTATTTAGGGCTTCTGCCCATTTTTGGATTGGGCTGTTTGTTTTTTTTCATATTGAGCTGCATGAGCTGTTTGTATATTTTGGAGATTAATCCTTTGTCAGTTGCTTCATTTGCAAATATTTTCTCCCATTCTGATGGTTGTCTTTTGGTCTTGTTTATGGTTTCCTTTGCTGTGAAAAAGCTTGTAAGTTTCATTAGGTCCCATTTGTTTATTTTTGTTTTTATTTCCATTTCTCTAGGAGATGGGTCAAAAAGAATCTTCCTGTGATTTATGTCATAGAGTATTCTGCCTATGTTTTCCTCTAAGAGTTTGATAGTGTCTGGCCTCACATTTAGGTCTTTAATCCATTTTGAGTTTATTTTTGTGTATGGTGTTAAGGAGTGTTCTAATTTCATTCTTTTACATGTAGCTGTCCAGTTTTCCCAGCACTACTTATTAAAGAGGCCATCTTTTCTCCATTGTATATTCTTGCCTCCTTTATCAAAGATAAGGTGACCATATGTGTGTGGGCTTATCTCTGGGCTTTCTATCCTGTTCCATTGATCTATATTACTGTTTTTGTGCCAGTACCATACTGTCTTGATTACTGTAGCTTTGTAGGATAGTCTGAAGTCAGGGAGCCTTATTCCTCCAGCTCCATTTTTCTTTCTCAAGATTGCTTTGGCTGTTTGGGGTCTTCTGTGTTCCCATACGAATTGTGAAATTTTTTGTTCTACTTCTGTGAAAAATGCCATTGGTACTTTGATAGGGATTGCATTGAATCTGTAGATTGCTTTGGGTAGTATAGTCATTTTCACAATGTTGATTCTTCCAATCCAAGAATGTGGTATACCTCTCCATCTGTTTGTATCATCTTTAAATTCTTTCATCAGTGTCTTATAGTTTTCTGCATACAGGTCTTTTGCCTCCTTATGTAGGTTTATTCCTAGGTGTTTTATTCTTTTTGTTGCAATGGTAAATGGGAGTGTTTCCTTAATTTCTCTTTCAGATTTTTCATCATTAGTGTATAGGAATGCAAGAGATTTCTGTGCATTAATTTTGTATCCTGCTACTTTACCAAATTCATTGATTACCTCTAGTAGTTTTCTGGTAGCATCTTTAGGATTCTCTATGTATGGTATCATGTCATCTGCAAACAGTAATAGTTTTACTTCTTTTTTTCCGATTTGGATTCCTTTTATTTCTTTTTCATCTCTGATTGCTGTGGCTAAAACTTCCAAAACTATGTTGAATAATAGTGGTGAGCGTGGGCAACCTTGTCTTGTTCCTGATCTTAGTGGAAATGGTTTCAGTTTTTCACCATTGAGAACGATGTTGGCTGTGGGTTTGTCACATATGACCTTTATTATGTTGAGGTAAGTTCCCTCTATGCCTACTTTCTGGAGAGTTTTTATCATAAATGGGTGTTGAATTTCGTTGAAATCTTTTTCTGCATCTATTGAGATGATCATATGATTTGTATCCTTCAGTTTGTTTATATGGTGTATCACATTGATTGATTTGTATATATAGAAGAATCCTTGCATTCCTGGGATAAACCCCACTTGATCATGGTGTATGATCCTTTTAATGTACTGTTGGATTCTGTTTGCTAGTATTTTGTTGAGGATTTTCGCATCTATGTTCATCAGTGTTATTGGCCTGTAGTCTTCTTTTTTTGTGACATCTTTGTCTGGTTTTGGTATCAGGGTGATGGTGGCCTTGTAGAATGAGTTTGGCCGTGTTCCTCCCTCTGCAATAGTTTGGAAGAGTTTGAGAAGGATAGGTGTTAGATCTTCTCTAAATGTTTGATAGAATTCTCCTGTGAAGCCATCTGGTCCTGGGCTTTTGTTTGTTGGAAATTTTTAATCACAGTTTCAACTTCAGTGCTTGTGTTTGGTCTGTTTATATTTTGTATTTCTTCCTGGTTCAGTCTCAGAAAGTTGTGCTTTTCTGAGAATTTGTCCATTTCTTCCAGGTTGTCCATTTTATTGGCATGTAGTTGCATGTAGTAATCTGTCATGATCCTTTGTATTTCTGCAGTGTCAGTTGTTACTTCTCCTTGTTCATTTCTGATTCTGTTGATTTGAGTCTTTTCCCTTTTTTTTCTTGATGAGTCTGGCTAATGGTTTATCAATTTTGTTTATCTTCTCAAAGAACCAGCTTTTAGTTTTATTGATCTTTGCTATTGTTTTCTTTGTTTCTGTTTCATTTATTTTTGCTCTGATCTTTATGATTTCTTTCCTTCTGTTAACTTTGGGGTTTTTTTGTTCTTCTTTCTCTAATTGCTTTAGGTGTAAGTTTAGGTTGTTTATTTGAGACTTTTCTTGTCTCTTGAGGTAGGATTGTATTGCTATAAACTTCCCTCTTAGAAGTGTTTTGCTGCATCCCATAGGTTTTGGGTTGTCAGGTTTTCATTGTCATTTGTTTCTAAGTATTTTTTTATTTCCTCTTTAATTTCTTCAGTGACCTCTTGGTTATTTAGTAGTGTATTGTTTAGCCTCCATGTGTTTTTTACAGTTTTTTTCCTGTAGTTGATACCTAGTCTCATAGCACTGTGGTCAGAAAAGATACTTGATACGATTTCAATTTTCTTACATTTACCAAGGCTTGATTTGTGATCCAAGATATGATCTATCCTGGAGAATTTTCCATGAACACTTGAGAAGAAAGTGTATTCTGTTGTTTTTGGACAGAATGTCCTATAAATATCAGTTAAGTCCGTCTTATTTAATGCATCATTTAAAGCTTGTGTTTTCTTATTTATTTTCATTTTGGATGATCTCCATTGGTGAAAGTGGGTGTTAAAGTCCCCTACTATTATTGTGTTACTGTTGATTTCCCCTTTTAATCCTGTTAGCATTTGCCTTATGTATTGAGGTGCTCCTATGTTGGGTGCATAAATATTTACAATTTTTATATCTTCTTCTTGGATTGATCCCTTGATCATTATGTAGTATCCTTCTTTTTCTCTTATAATAGTCTTTATTTTAAAGTCTATTTTGTCTGATATGAGGATTGCTACTCCAGCTTTCTCTTGATTTCCATTTGCATGGATTACCTTTTTCCATCCCCTGACTTTCATTCTGTATATGTCCCTAGGTCAGAAGTGGGTCTCTTGTAGACAGCATATATGCAGATCTTGTTTTCGTATCCATTCAACAAGTCTATGTCTTTTCGTTGGAGCATTTAATCCATTTATATTTAAGGTAATTATTGATATGTATGTTCCTATTACCATTTTCTTAATTGCTTTGGGGTTTGTTTTTGTAGGTCTTTTCCTTCTCTTGTGTTTCTTGCCTAGAGAAGTTCCTTCAGCATTTGTTGTAAAGTTGGTTTGGTGGTGCTGAGTTCTCTTAGATTTTGCTTCTGTGTGAAGGTTTTAATTTCTCCATCAAATCTGAATGAGATCCTCGATGGGTGGAGTAATCTTGGTTGTAGATTTTTCCCTTTCATCACTTTAAATATGTCCTGCCACTCCCTTCTGGTTTGCAGAGTTTCTGCTGAAAGATCAGCTGTTAACCTTATGGGGATTCCCTTGTATGTTATTTGTTGCTTTTCCTTTGCTGCTTTTAATATTTTTTCTTTGTATTTAATTTTTATCGTTTGATTAATATGTGTCTTGGCATGTTTCTCCTTGGATTTATCCTGTATGGGTCTCTCTGCACTTCCTGTACTTGACTATTTTGTTTCCCATATTAGGGAAGTTTTCAACTATAATCTCTTCAAATATTTTCTCAGTCTCTTTCTTTTTCTCTTCTTCTTCTGGGACCCCTATAATTCGAATGTTGGTGCGTTTAATGTTGTCCCAGAGGTCTCTGAGACTGTCCTCAATTCTCTTCATTCTTTTTTCTTATTCTGCTCTGCAGTAGTTATTTCCACTATTTTATCTTCCAGGTCACTTATCCGTTCTTCTGCCTCAGTTATTCTGCTATTGATTCCTTCTAGAGAATTTTTAATTTCATTTATTGTGTTGTTCATCATTGTTTGTTTGCTCTTTAGTTCTCCTAGGTCCTTGTTAAACATTTCTTGTATTTTCTCCATTCTATTTCCAAGATTTTGGATCATCTTTCCTATTATTAGTCTGAATTCTTTTTCAGGTAGACTGCCTCTTTCCTCTTCATTTGTTTGATCTGGTGGGTTTTTACCTTGCTCCTTCATCTGCTGTGTATTCCTCTGTCTTCTCATTTTGCTTAACTTACTGTGTTTGGGTTCTCCTTTTCACAGGCTGCAGGTTCATAGTTCCCATTGTTTCTGGTGTCTGCCCCCAGTGGGTAAGGTTGGTTCAGTGGGTTGTGTAGGCTTCCCGGTGGAGGGGACTGGTGCCTGTGTTCTGGTGGAGGAGGCTGGATCTTGTCTTTCTGGTGGGCAAGACCGTGTCTGGTGGTGTGTTTTGGGGTGTCTGTGAACTTATTATGATTTTAAGCAGCCTCTCTGCTAATGAATGGGGTGGTGTTCCTGTCTTGCTCGTTGTTTGGCATGGGGTGTCCAGCACTGGAGCTTGCTGGTCATTGAGTGGAGCTGGGTCTTAGCATTAAGATGGACATCTCTGGGAGAGCTCTGGCTGATGGATATTATGTGGGCCAGTGTCCTCAACTCGGCTCTCCCACCTCCAAGCCTCAGGCCTGACACCTGGCCGGAGCACCATGACCCTGTCAGCCACACGGCTGCTAGTGTTGGAGGGTCTCCTGCAGAGCTGGGGACGGCTGTGGCTCACCGCGAGGACAAGAACTCTGGCAGTAGAAGTTCTGGGAAGTACTCCTTGGCATAAGCTGTCCTGGAATCTGCCATTAGCCCCGGCAAAGTGCCTCAGTAGGTGGTTTTATTTGAATATTTACTCCTTACGTCATTGCAGACCAAAGCTCAGCAAACATACCCTTTGAATTTTCTTAAACCAGGCATCAGCTCTTTCTACAAGCTCAATTATAAAACAGTTATAGAACAATTCTAATTTTATGTGTAATCAAATAACTCTCTTGGTCCACCTAGCCAGTGTAATCAATTATATTTTGCCAGCCTGCCGGTGGACTTCCTCTGATCAGGGTTAGAAAATTGTTCAAGAACAGCTATTATATACAAACTAAAATCCTTATTTTTCAATGGACTTATGTAGAGTTCTATTTATTCTTTAAAGACACAGAAATTTTGAAATATAACTCTTCTTAAAATGTCTTTTGGGATTTACTAGTCACAGTGGACATTTGGTCTTTTTTTCCACCCAACATATCCTCACTCATATGCATGGTAACAGTATCAACAAGTTCATGTGGAAATCTACTCTGCCCTATTCCCGTCATACTATATTTTCAGGCCACTTACCTCCAGAATTTGGTCCTAATAGATTTAAGCTAATTGTCATGTCCCTACCACTGGCTACAAGGTGTGACTGGAATGAGAACTTAACCCAATCAGGCCAATAAGATGCAAAGAGATATTTTCTTGGGTCTTATGCTTTCTTTCTAATGCTTTCTTTCTGTTGTACTGAATAAAAAAATATAGTGGTTTGGAGCAGATAATCTGGAGACAAATCTTATGGGTTTAAATCATAGCTACTCCACTTATATGACCTTGGGGAAGTTATTTAATCTCTCTGTCCCTCAGTGTTCTCATATGTGAAATGGGAATATTAATCATTCCTATCTATAGAGTTGTTTTTGAGGGTTACATGAGCTACTACTCCTGAAGCACTGAAAACAGTGCCTGCATGTAGTGAACACCATTAGAAAAAATAAATATAGTTCTAAGAAGCTAGCAGCTATCTTAAGAGCAGCCATTCTTAGGAAGGGGGCAGAAATTATGGAAGGCAGAGAGAAGAGATAGAAAGTTGAGACTTCAGTGGTAGGATTAACTCTTTTGAAGACTAACCCTGTTCTTTTCAGTTTTATGAGTCATAAATTATGGCTTTTTTGATTAAGCCTACTTGAGTTGATCTTTCTGTTACTCAAAACCTAAATATCCTTGACAAACCAGTGAAATATCACCATCTTTAATTTAATAAATATTATAGAGCAACTGTTGCATATCTATATAAATATAAATAAGGCACAGACATTATCTCACATTCAACACACATTTATTGAGTTCCTATTGTGTATAAGGCAATGTACAGTTATTGAGAGCATCTTTCAGAAACCTAAATAATTATAATGCAAGATAGAATGGTATAAATCCTTTAAGAAAGACATAGATAAGTCACATGGGAAATTCAGAGAAGTCATAATGTAGATTGGACTGTTAGGTAAGTCTTCTTGAGGCAGTACCATTTCTAAGACTCATAAAATAGTAGAATCCTCTCTCAATGTTGTCTATCAATTTATTTATTCAAGAACTATTCATTGAGTACCTACTCTGTGCCAGAGCTTGTGCTAAAAGCTCGAGATAAAATATTGAACAAAATTAGACATGAGCCCTGCTCTCCCGGACCCATCGATGGGGGGAAAGTCATTAATCAAAGAATCACATGATAATACTATAAATACAACTGGGATAAGTGTCATAAAGTCCACAGAGCTAAAAGGGTATGAGATAAAGGACATGTGAAGTCTGCAAAAGATTATCTGCATTTTATAGATGAGGAACCATATCAAAGAGACTGACTTGCTCAAGATTTCTCAGCTAGTTGATGTCAGAGTCATAACTGGAACCCAGTACCCTTGAATCCTTACCTACTGCTTTCTCCATTATACCAAACATCGTGCTCTTAGGTGACATTATGCATTTTGATTTGAAATGATCCTTGGCCAATCGTGGTTCCTAGTAAAGACTTTCTTCTCAGAAAACACAGTATCTGTCTCTCATGACCAATTAAAATCAATACCTTCAAGAAAATTACTTCAGTCAGTCTTTTTGCAGTGAGGTGGTAATGCCATTTAGCTAGAATAAGCTCTTTCATAGCAACATAAGAAAGGTTAAGCTCTGGGGGGTGGCAGGAGCAAAACATCTGTAATACATTTTCAGTACTAAATTAATGTCATTTTCAGTTGTGCTAGCCAGATTCCTTGCCTTTACTTGACAGACTGACAAAGAATGAAAACCAACCCAAATTATGCCTATTGAGGTCACACGTGGCTTAACTGGACTCTTGGTTGAAGTGTTGACACGTGGCAATTTTGTAGAAACAAATGGTCATTACAGAGGGCATGATAGTCAACACAAATAGGATGCAATTATCATGTGTCACCACTGGCTTCTGGTAGAAACATCTTAATAGACAACACATAATAAAGGTCAGTGTATTGAGACCAGCTCAGTTAATTAGTTCCTTGTTGTTTCTGAGGAAGAAAGTAAACTAATCTTGTTTTTCCTCTTCTGTCAACAGCTACCACTGCTCCCCTTGGGAAGAGTCAGGGTCACTTGTATTCTCTTTGGCTCCTCACTTCTGTAAGGAGAGCTCTAAAATTTGTCCTTACAGTTTTATCACCTTCTTCGTAAAATAGATTTTGTTTTTTATTGCATTTTTCATGCTCAAGGTATCCCAAAGCAATTTACAGTAATGAGTTTCAAGTCTGGATTGACGGTAGCTCAGTAGGCAATCATGTTAGCCATTACATATTCAAGGCTAGCTTGCATCCAGACCTGAAATTAAAATCTGCCTCTTCACAAGAGACAGTGTCTCCTGAGAGACTTAGATAATTCTCCTCTCTTTCTCCCTCCCTCATTGTCTCTGTCTCTCTCTCTCTTTCCTTCTCCCCCTCACACCTACTTGCCCAGTACAGAACACCTGCACTGGCGATTATCAGATGGAGGTAAAAGGATATGATGTGTATTGCCCTCACAGGGATATTTGATGATTAAAGAAATTAATTTGGAAAATGCTTGGAGCATCATGGAAAAAAGTCAATACAAAGAACCAGGTGAATGCAGCTTACACAGGGTCTGCGTGTCAATGCTACCAGCAGGGCTAAACTTGCCTCTAAGAGGCATACAAGTTCAGTGTCAGCTCCTGGATACTCTATGCCTTGGTTAGTAACCACTCCTAAGTGCTCTTAGCAAACTCTCCAAATCCCCTGTCATAGCCTTTTACAATATTTATCGTGTATTTATTAAATATTTACTTATTTACCTGTTTATACCTTTCAGTAGACTGTGAACTCTGTAAGAGCAGCAACCTTGTCTAACTTGCGCATTGTTGAATTCACAGTTCTTACTACATTGCGTAACCGAGAGTAGTTGCTCATTAAGTATTAGTGAGAAGTAAGAAAAAAGAAAAGATGGAAGGGAGACTAAGGGAGCAAAAGTAGAAAAGAAGGAAGGAGAAGATATAAAGAGAGACAGGAAAAAAGGAACAGTTTTATGCACATACTGGAGTAAGATCTGATTGGTCTGATTCACGGTAGCCAATGTAGAATATTCAGTTTGTAAAGGACAATGAAATGTATCTGATACCTTCCTCCTAATGCAGGAATCTCTTCTATCACAACTATGATGAAAAATCATTCAGCCTTTGCTCAAACCTCACAATTTGTCCAAAATGGCCCTAGATATTTTTGAAAAGCCTTGATTATTAGAATATTTTTCTCCAAAATTGCACAACTTATCTTCTGCAACTTTTATGTATTTGTCCCATTTTGTACCTTTAGCATCTAACAAAGTAATTCAACTCCTTTTTATACATGAGAGCCCCCAGATACTTGAAATGTCTTCCTTTAAAGAATCCTAGATCTGTCCTGGTCACTGTTCTAGTCATTGTCTTTTGGGCGTCCTCTGGTTTCTCCTGAGTAATGGCACCTGTCATTGTAAAGAATACCACAGATGTACCTTCATCCTAGAGAACACATGGCAGTCTTCCCTGAACTGAGCAAGAGCCTCTGCTTGTATTTATGTAACTCTCTTCTTTGATTTTTTCTGAGCCTCTGGTTCTCTAAAACTGCAGATACCTTTTACTTTAATTTTGTGAAGCCATAAATTCTGTGATCTTTATTTTCAATAGAGGGTGTTTTTGTTTCTTTTTTGTTTCTATTTATTTAAGAAAAAAAAACTTTGTTTTTTTGATAACACTTTTATTTTGTCTCGATTATTTGAGCTTATCATTTGAGATTATTGATTTTTTTAAAGTCCTGATTTGGTCTTTCATTCACTCAATTCCAGTTAGTCTTAGAACATGACAGGATATAAAATAAACTGCTAGGCTCAATGCTAGACTTTGAAGATAGAGAGTTAAATAAGATAAAATGTCTGCCATGAGAAAAATTGTAGACCACTTGACAAAAAAATAAATAAATAAAATCAATGACTTCTAGACTATATATGAGGGCAAGGCATTGAGAAAATATAGATAGAAGCCATCTAAATCAGCTATTGGTGGGAGGACAGAAGGCTTCCTGTAGGAGGTGACAGTTGAGATGAATTTTGAAAGATGTATATGAGTTAGCTAGATGAGAAAGAAAGAATAAGGGGATTTCAGGCCAAATGAAAGACTCAGACAACAGCTTGGAAGCATGAAAGCAAATGACAAATTCTCTCATTTACTTTATTAGCTTTCCCATTCATCTTTGTCTCTATCACAAATTTGAAAAACACACCCTATGTCAACATCCACATTATTAATGAAATATTCAGTATATACCTGGACTGGCTCTTGCATGCCATAGTATGGTAAGAAAATAATTCATGTAGGACAAATTGACATTCTAACACTTATAATCTATATTTCCAGAACTTACCATCTCTAGGTCCCAGACTCTTAAAACTTTCTGTTTTTAGCCCAACAGAAAACATGAAATGTTTTCACTCTCCTAATATCCATGCAGCTAGTAAAAAAATAAATAAATAAATAAGGGGGAAAAAAAGAATGGAGGATAGTAGTCCTGGCACTCTTTACCTTCCAGACACTAGGTCATCCTTTTTCTAGTAGGTGAGAGAATTACCACCAGCCAGAGCTTGTCACATACAGACCACTAAGTCTAGAACTCAAGATGCCCCATTTTAATGGGCAAAACAATGACTTTTACAGAGCTTTAACCTTTTTACTTAGAGTAACACCAGCTCTGATGAAAGCAAAGCTTAACAAAACAAAATTACAATGTCTTAACATAATGAAAATTTATCACTCATGTAACAGTCTGATAACAGTTCTGAGTCAATGGGCAGATTTTTACCTAATGATTCATGGACCCAGCTGGCATTCATAGTTCCACTCATCATAATAATATGGCTTCTAAGGTCTTCATGCTCATTTACATCAGACTGGTGAAAAGAGAAAGAAAACATAGGAAAGAACATGCACTTCTTAACCCCTTTGTCTTAGACGTGAAACTTATTACTTCTGCTTACATCCCGTTGGATAAAATTAGTCATGTGACCACACCGTGCCTTCTCACTGGTCAGCTGTTTCCCTGTTCTCTGGAAGGCAAAGCTCAAGGTTTGATGTCTTACTTCAGCTGCAAGTTTTATCAGTTATTTTTAATATTTTAAACACTAACAACTAATTAAAACACTTTAAATGTTTAGAAATCATCAACTGAGGAGTATACCAGCCATCTACCCAGCACCTAGCAATTATTTCATTTCCTCAAAAGAAACTCCCTCTTTTAATTATTAACCTATTACCATTAATTAGTCAATTCTCACCAATACACAATTTAAAGTATTACTTCAGAATAATTTGTTAATAATTATCAGGTTCATGAAAACGACTTCCTGAAAATTTAATCACCCCAGAGGTATTTGTTATTGTCAGAAACAAATGGTTTAAAAAACAAAACAAAACAAAAACCAGGGATATTCTAATATTTCCCTGAGATACAACAGCACACACAAAGCTTTCTTCTAATATTATAATCAAAATATTTGGCAAAATAATTTAACAAGCTATGCATACACTAACTATATTATCATCCAATGGATAATTTTCTATATTGTTCTAAAGACAAGGATATTCAGTTTGGCAAAATGAATATCCTGAAGGGAAGCAACTGTATGTATAACTTTATCTTGACGTGCTTGACTCCTGATCCTATTTTAATACAAACAAAAAAAAATGTGTGCCGTGTTTTTGTGATTTACTGAGTAGGTTTTTACCTATTCTGTCTCCTAGTGAGAATCAATTTTATTCCAAAGTGCTCAGGAATTATTTATTACATTTCAAAAATGATTCTAGAAAGCAAGAAGCTCTACTAGTCTGATAGATCCTAGAATCCATCAGTCACACCGTTGAAGATCACTGGGGATCCCATGAAGCTGTCTTTAAAAAGTCCAATAAATTGGAACAGCCATGGCTTTCAGATTTCTCATTCTCAGAGTTATTAAGGCATGGCAAGAGAAGGAAAGTAATAGAGAAGGGAAGAAAAAGGATCTCATACTAGGTATCCTAGGGGCAAGGATATGGTAGCATGTATCATAATTCCTTAGGTTTTGGTCTACCTAGTGGCATCCTCAGAGGGTCTATCCCTTGAGGAGAAAATAGCTTTTTTCACATTTTATAGCACCATCAGAAAAAAAGGCTTATCTATTTGTGAAGCCATATTATAAAAAGATACATCCAGAGTCCTTTTCTTCTGGGGAACTACCAGTAAAACTAATCTGTTAAGAATTGAACAGACAGTATTTCTATAGAAGTAACAAATTGGAGAAATGTATAGCTCTTGATACTTTGTCAAGGTGCTTCTGTGCAACTTGTGGGAAGGTAGAGATAGCTTCTACTTATTGGGCTTATTTTAAGATGCCAGAAGTATAAGGCCAGTATTGGGAAAATGAGAAACTTGGGGAAAGTTGTCTTCTTTTAGCTTCTTTACTTTGATCACTGCTCTTATCTAGAGCTCTTTTGGACTATTTGTAGTTTGGATTCTTGAATTATTTGATCTAGAATTTTTCCATCATGAATATTCCTCTGAAACTCCATGGAAGCAGAACACCTTGATTTGGGTCCTCCTGAACCACTGATTTTTAGTGGGACACACCACTTAATTATTAACTTTACTGAACCTCAGATGTCTCAGCTGCTAAATAGAGATGATAATATCGATCTACCTCACAGGGCTTGAACAAAACTTAAAGAAGATAAGCTATTAGAGAGTACATAAGGTGTTATCCTTGGGAATATCACCAGAAATGGGGATATCTTACTTTTTCCATGTAATCTTCAGGTAAGCAGAGAGCCTTCCCTGTATATAGTTACAGTTATGGTAATCACTGTGGTTACATACCTAATTTCTGTAGAAAGGATCCTTATTTTTTTGTCTTAATTGGTATTACTGTTGATTCTCCAAAACCAGAAGCAAATCAGACCAATGACCAGAGTTTGAAGCTTGGTGATACGAAGAAGCATAAAGGACACAACATGTGGTGTCCGGCAGCTGTCATTTCTGAATTGATGCATCGTTATCAGTGCTGGGAAAAAAATCACATGACATCTACTGACACTGATTAAAGCTGATTTTCCCCTGAAATGCTCTCTTACATCTATTGCACGGTAATGAGTCATGCCCAATGTCAGCCTTTCACTTTCTGACAGTCTAAGTACACATCCTTGGATAGGCTCCAGCTGGGCTGACATCTCAAACATAATGAACTGTGCCATTCTAAATTGCCAATGAACATAAAAGTAAATGTGTGAGGAGCCATATGGAACTTGTGATTGTACTGGATGCTACAGTACATTGTTGAGCATTACTTAGCAGTGAGAAATGTGTACAGTAAAGGATGGATGACATAATTCTCAGCTTGAGCGGAAAAGGCAACTTTTGAAATAACGATCATATAAAAATGTCCACATGCACTTCCAGACCATAGTAGTACCATGTCAGTTTCTCTCGTCTGGAGCTTACGCAGGATGAGAAGAGGATCTCGAGGTGGCTGCCCTTTTGAGTCAAGTCCCCTGATATCTGGGCAGTTCCTTTTCTGGGCTAAACACTAGCAAAGCGGTCCGTGCCCTCAAGAATCCTATTCTGCAGAAAAGAAGCCAGACTTAAACACATTATTACAATAGGATACAAAAAGTATTTTATCTGAAAAATAGACATTGTGCAATGGAAGTGGCGAGAAGAAAATTATAATAGAGTGTTTCGTGAGGTGGTACGAGAGGAGGAGAGGGAGAGATTTACAGAGGAAACAATAGTCAAGGACTTTGACTGTGGAATATTTCAATAGAGAGGCTAGGGAAAGGGGGATTTGTGGCGTAGAGCACACCATTTGTAGAGGTAAGGTGGGATGAAGTCTGTCCTCTGTGCATGGCAGCCAGCAGTTGGATGACTGAGCTTGGAGAGCATGTGAGGAAGGAGTAAGAACTGAGGCTGGACAGGAGCC